>NC_091159.1:9863448-9870948 GCF_040958095.1 Procambarus clarkii | reverse complement strand
TTCAACTTCCGGGTACATATTTACTATTAGGTGAACAGTGGCATTAGGTGAAAGTACACGTGCCCAACCATTTCTGTCCCGCCCGTGAATCGAACCCGGGAACCCCGATTCTGAATGGCGAACGAAGCCAACTGTACTACGAGATATTCTACAATATTTCTTATATATAGTGAATGTCAATACGAGTTGTGATCCGGCGAAGTTAATAGAGAGTTTTGTAATGGTGATTTATTATGTACTTTTGACTGTATCTCCTAATGCAGTAAACTGTATCTCCTGATGCAGTAAACTGTATCTCCTGATGCAGTAAACTGTATCTCCTGATGCAGTAAACTGTATCTCCTGATGCAGTAAACTGTATCTGTCACTCCAGGACGTTGGTGTCGGGTTATGGAAAATAGGGATCAAACCTTCAGCCGTGTTGTATGTTATGAGTTATGAGTTACTTCTCTCATCTTTGTTCAAGAGTAATATAGTAATTCAAGAGAGCACACACCTAGTGTTTTGAGGCGCCCACCGTCAGTGTGTGTGTGTGTGTGTGTGTGTGTGTGTGTGTGTGTGTTGGGGAGCGAGCTGTATAGATCTCTGCTGCACGTGTACAGTCTACATAGACACTCACACACGCAGACACATACCTGGTTGATGGGGTTCTGGGAGTTCTTCTACTCCCCAAGCCCGGCCCGAGGCCTGGCTTGACTTGTGAGAGTTTGGTCCACCAGGCTGTTGCTTGGAACGGCCCGCAGGCCCACATACCCACCACAGCCCGGTTGGTCCGGCACTCCTTGGAGAAAATTATCTAGTTTTTCTCTTGAAGATGTCCACGGTTGTTCCGGCAATATTTCTTATGCTCGTTGGTAGGACGTTGAACAACCGCGGACCTCTGATGTTTATACAGTGTTCTCTGATTGTGCCTATGGCACCTCTGCTCTCCACTGGTTCTATTCTGCATTTCCTTCCATATCGTTCATTCCAGTACGTTGTTATTTTTCTGTGTAGACTTGGGACCTGGTCCTCCAGTATTTTCCATGTGTATATTTTTTGATATCTCTCTCGTCTCTTTTCTAGTGAGTACATTTGGAGAGCTTTAAGACGATCCCAATAATTTAGGTGCTTTATCGAGTCTATGCGTGCCGTATATGTGCTCTATACTCTATTTCAGCAATCTCTCCTGCTCTGAAGGGGGAAGTGAGTACTGAGCAGTACTCAAGACGTGTAAAGGCAGGCAGAAAGACGCTTGTAATGAAGATCGTGTGTAGTGAATATTATGTGTAGTGAAGAGGTACACTCGATGACTGTCTGAATCATCCACGAAACTCCTGTTTTGTGAAGAATCTTGGGATCTTGGAATTACTAAAGACCTCACAACAGACGATATTCATCCTGGCTATTACAGACTCTCCCAAGGTGACACGTTACTGTAGCCCACTGTACCGTTACTGTAACCCCCCCCCCCAATTCCTCGAGAGCCCCACTCACCCACAACTAACTTGGGGACTACAACGTATTGTTTTATTTATATTAAGATGTCTTCATTTATGTAGTGAAATTGGTGTTAGGTTCTGTCTGAGAGTTTGTGTATTATTTTGGAAACCATGATGTCATATGCATCATGTGATCTGGTGCAGCCATGGGGATGCCTTCTGCAGTGTTATGCTCCAGTAAACCTGTCTGTTACTGACAGCCCGTCACATGGTCGGCAGATACCATAGTGAGGAGCCTGGAACACTTGTGTTCTGCGTGTAGAGTCTTCCTTTATTTCTAGCCCTATCAGTAGGGTTATCTTGAGATGATTTCGGGGCTTAGCGTCCCCGCGGCCCGGTCCTCGACCAGGGCCCCCCTTTTTGTACACACCCCCAGGCCGCAGCCCATAGCAGCTCTCTAACTCCCAAGTACCTATTTAATGCTAGGTGAACAGGTGCATCGGAGTGAAAGAAACTCTGCCCATTTCTTTCCTTCTCCACCGGGGATCGAACCCGGAACCGTAGGACTACGAATCCCAAGCGCTGGCCACTCAGTCGTCAGCCACCCCCCCTTTGGCTAAGCCAAGATTTTTATGTAAGGACGATCTCGATTGAGACGAGAATGAGAGGAGCCGCTCACATGCAGCTCCTGTCGACGGTGAGAAGAATTTACCCAAGAGTGACTGGAGGTGGAGGTACGCCTTACCATGCAGCGAGGAGACTGTGTGATAGAGACTGTGATGTCTAACAGTCCCCACCTTAAATTATCTGGTTGTCTTGAACTGAATAACAAGTCATGTGCAGTCTGGAGAGCAACATGGATTATTTATGATCAAAGTTTTTGATCAACTTTCCATGCCTTACATTGAGTCATGTGAGTACATTGACGAGTGGTCGTACACATTGCTTGGTAGGGGGAGTCCTACCATTTATGGTAGTCAGGGTTTGTCGTGGACATTGTAAGGGAAGCGAGGGGGTGACGCCTGGTAAAACACATTGTGTCCTTCAAGTGATTGCGGCTCACAGCCCATAGGCACCGTGAGACTGGCAACTCCTAAAGGTGAATTCCATTGGTCATGAAGGTTCCTGGAGGCACACTTGGCTCTCCCTAAAACCCACATTTTTGCACATTTTCTGTCAAGATGTCGATCACACATTTATAGTCCATACTGAACAACTGTGGCTGAAGCAACACCAACCGCATATCATATAATTTACTCTGAATGTAACTATTCAAATTGTGAGATAATTTCATTATCAAATAGTTTGAATGACCACTATCTGTGTGTGGTCGTTGAATACAAATTTGAAGTATCATCCTTAAACCTAATAAAGCTTGAAACATTTTATTGATACCTCTCGCTAGTGTGGAGACATTTGAAATTATTACAGTTCGCGTGTCTTGAAGAAGGGCTCGTGAGCTGACCAACCAGAGTCTACTTTAGTGCTGAACATAGTAGTGGTGAACTAGGAGGTCTCTGAGTACTTTGTTGATAAATCACTATACATAATGGCATGAAGGAGAGGGTGGAGAAGGGGGGGGGGGTGACGGTAGTCAACTCACCTACTGCCCCAAATGTGAAGTAGGTCCACCTAACCCAGGGGGAAAAGAGGAGCCCCCAAGGGCGAGGAAGTTTCTCCTATCAATCTCAGTCTCTCTCTTCTTAGTAATTTGTTTCTAACTTACTGACCGGGCTAGGTGGGGAGCGAATTATCAGGGGGAAAGCGCCAAGCCATTACGACTTGGCGCTATATATATAGCTATACTTGGAAGAGGTCAGGATAAGGTTTTGGGATGGGACGGGGAAAAATAATGGTGCCCAACCACTTGTGGACTGTCGGGGATTAAAAAAATTGACACTGACCTGCATGAAGCGAGACCGTCGTTCTACCGTCCAGGCCAAGTGCTGACTCCTATAGTCTTAGGATGGTGACGTCACATTGTCGGGAACAGAAGTGTGTTTGGTTCGTTAAAGTTCCCTTTTGTCAGCGAGTTATATTTCCCAGGATGCATCCCACAACAGTTGTCTGTCTCCTGGGTATACCTGTTTACTGCTAAGTGAACACAGACACCAGGCCTGGTCGGAGACCGGGCCGCGGGACCGTTGATCCTGGGAAGATACACAAGGTATGTATAGACTGGCGGGTAGGCTTAATACTTCATGCCGGACAAGTGCGTCTCTAGAGGAATATGTCGGGTTACCTTATACTTTAGATGATTTCAGGGCTCAGCGACCCCGCGGCCCGGTCTTCGACCAGGCCTCCTCGTTGCTGGACTGGTCAACCAGGCTTTTGGACGCGGCTGCTCGCAGCCTGACGTATGAGTCACAGCCTGGTTGGTCATGTATCCTTCTGAGGTGTTTGTCAAGTTCTCTCTTGAACACTGTGAGGGGTCGGCCAGTTATGCCCCTTATGTGTAGTGGAAGCGTGTTGAACAGTCTCGGGCCTCTGATGTTGACAGAGTTCTTTCTCAGAGTACCTGTTGCACCTCTGCTCTTCAACGGGGGTATTCTGCAGATCCTGCCATGCCTCCTGGTCTCATCTGATGTTATTTCTGAGTGCAGATTTGGGACCAGCCCCTCTAATATTTTCTGTGTATAAATTATTATGTATCTCTCCCGCCTGCGGTCAAGAGAATACAGGTTTAGGCTCTTTAGTCGGTCCCAATAGTTTAGATGTTTTACTGAGTGGATTCTAGCAGTAAAGAATCTCTGCACGCTCTCCAGGTCAACAATTTCCCCAGCCAGTCTCTCTGTTTGACTGTCGGCCTTTTTCTGACTCTCGGTGCTTGTTCGACTGGCCGTCGGTCTTTGGTTGTCTGGCCGTCGGCCTTTGACTGTCAACCTTTGTTTTGTCTGACTTTCAGCTAGTGTGTTTGGACTACAGCATATTTGTGTATCTGACTGTCGATCTGTGTGGTTTAAGTGTCAGCCCATCTGTTTGTTTACTTACCGACCAGTCACTGTGTCTGACTGTTTATTTGTACACATGTCTGTCTTCCTGTTTCTTGTATATCCCTTACCTTCCCTGTCTCCTTCATCTGTCTCCTCCTGATCTCTTGTCATTTCCCTCCCTCTCTCTTTTACTGTCTCCCCTCTCTCCTTCCCACATTTTACTCTGTCTCCCTTCCTCTCTCTCATTAAAACCTGCTGACACAGTCCCAGCTGTGTCTGGGGTATAAGTGACAGGATGACCAACCCACCGGGTTTTCTTCCTATTGGGGGGGGGTGTTGTACATGCTGCTATACTCACAGGATGAGTGGCGCTGCCCAATAAAGTCGCCCCTCGGGCAAAACCTAACCTTTTCTTCACCTTTCCTGTCTAACTATCCTCCCTCCTTCATAAATACCTTCATTACTTCACTTTCCTAATCTCTCACATTCTTCCATCTCCCTCGTTTCCTCACTTGAGTCCTTCCCTCACTCCTGAAAATCCATTACGCCATCTTAATTCTTACCAAGAAATCATCTTTAATAATTAGAATAATAATATTAGGCTATTGCAATATTTGTTTAACGATTGTATTTAATATATTAAGATAATACGCACATAAATCACAATAGTGTGATATGTCAAATGAATAAATCCATAAGGGCCGTGATGAGGGTTCGAACCTACGCACGGGATGTTCCCAGCTGCGCCTTAGTCAACTGTGCCACGACATGGCACAGTTAACAATCCACAAATCCTTGTGCATTTGTTCATTTGATAGATCACGCTGTTGTGATTTCTGTGGGTATGAAGTCAGGGCGAAGAGGTAGAACATGTGCTTGACAGAGCCCGGGTTCATGAGGGGAGGAGGGGGGGGGGGGAATTGTGTGAAACCCCAATTGGGCTTCGGAGAAACTTCGGGATCCTAGTGAGGGCAGTAGCACTCCAGGTTGCAATTCTTTTTACCATGTCTTGGCACAGTTGACTAAGGCTCAGCTGGGGAACATCTCGTGGTTAGGTTCGAACCCTCATCACGGCCATTGTGGATTTGTTTATATTAAGATAATGCAGGTAATAATAATGCTACTAGTCACAATAACGTGGCTAAAGACATGACCAAACCACACCAGAGGATGAAGAGACGTCGACGTTTGGGTCCGTGCTGGACCATTATCAAGTCGACAATAGACTTGATAACGGTCCAGGACGGACCGAAACGTGATGGATCCTTCATGGTCTGGTGTGTGGTCTGGTCATAATAATGCTGCTGGTTACCTTCACCGGTCACAGGAAGTGCGTTAGTCGACACTCAAATACTGTTTGTGTTAATGACATGGTAACAAGCATCAAAATTTCTCAATAGAGGTCACTTGAGGGGGACAAGTTAGAGGGGCGGGTCAGGGTGTTGGCATGTCGTATTGCTCCCTGAGGGTGACCTGACCTCCAATCTCCCAGCGGGGTCACCTTACGCTAGGAGAGTGAATATAGCCTAAGCTACTCTATCGTTTTGAAATGAATCTTATTGTCTCAATAAACTTATTTGAACTTTGAATTTTACATTCCGCGAAGATGACCTAATCTCAACACCCCTCGAGGGTGAGCCAAGGGCCAGGGTGAAGAGCCGAGGGGCGCGACGATGGTGGCAGAGCGGGGGGCCGGTGGAGGGAAGGTAGCGGTACACTCCTGACAGTGTGCGCGCCACGTCGGGGGAGGAAGGAACCGCACCAGCATCGCCAGGGAAGTGGCAGGGGGGTTGAGGGCTGAGGGCGAAACACACCCAAGACAAAATAAGACTTTCGACCATGTGAAAGAGAGTCAAACAGCCTCTAAGGCGGCCAGAAACGTAGCCTCCTGCGATATTAGTCCGAATCGGTTCAAGAGATTAGTTTCAGATGGGATTTTTTCCTTTTGAAGTTGTATCTAAATACGACGTCTTCTCTCTCTCTCTCTCTCCTTTGGTATCTACATTTGCTTTGATCGTCTTGATCTTTTTCCGGGTAATATAGACGACGGAAGCTCCTGCCGCTGGTGTAGGCTGACCTGATCCCCTTAGACAGGTTCCCATGCTGCTGGGGCAACCGACGGTGTTAATAACCTTTACTGAATTCATTTGATGAAGCACAGAAAACCCCAACTTCAGTACATGTCCAAAAAGGTTATCTTACCGTACAGATGAGACTAAGCGAGTCACTGACCTCTATCTCGTCTAGTGTTTCATTTGTAATCAAAAATTACAAATTTCGCAAATTATCATGTAAACGAATACAACATAGATTAATATGTAAAAATTGTGTAGGTCAAAAGAGGATATATATTTTTTTTTATATAGACGGTAAAAAGACAATAGTTAAAAATTGATGAAACCTGCCATGTTGGCAGAGAGAGTACCGACTCCCTGGCCTGGCACAGTATCTCTGTGCCTTCACTGCTGCCTTCACCGCTGCCTTCACCGCTGCCTTCACTGCTGCCTTCACCGCTGCCTTCACTGCTGCCTTCACCGCTGCCTTCACTGCTGCCTTCACCGCTGCCTTCACCGCTGCCTTCACTGCTGCCTTCACCGCTGCCTTCACCGCTGCCTTCACCGCTGCCTTCACTGCTGCCTTCACCGCTGCCTTCACTGCTGCCTTCACCGCTGCCTTCACCGCTGCCTTCTGCGTGTTTGACGTTGACTGTTGGTACTGACTGTATTTTGACAGGTGGTCTCCAAATATGTATAACTTCTTCCTTAGTGCCTAATTAAACTTCTTTGCTGCTTACAAATCAGTAAACGAGTTTTAGGGATATTATTAAGAGATGAATTATCAGTGAAAACAGATTTTGACTTTAGTAAGCATTGACCTAGTCTAAAATAGAGAAGAATTAGAATAATAGCAACAGCTATAAGCATATTTGATGTATACCTCATATGGCTAGTAGAATATAAGCAAAGATTATAGTTAATTTTTATTTCAACTCCCCCCACCATATTTAATTCGAATGAAAAATTATTGTGAAAACGGAGATATAGAAAACTAGTTTAGTCGAGGACACAGAGGGAGAAACATTGTGATACAATATGTCGAAGAGGTCACTGAAGGTTTAGAGATGACGTCTCATCTTTACAGAGAAT
>NC_091159.1:9855948-9858448 GCF_040958095.1 Procambarus clarkii | reverse complement strand
GTGCGGTACCGTATCAAAGGCCTTTTGGCAGTCAAGAAATATGCAGTCTGCCCAGCCTTCTCTGTCCTGCCTTATCCTTGTTACTTTATCATAGAATTCTAAAAGGTTTGTTAGGCATGATTTCCCTGTCCAGAACCCATGTTGGTGCTTGTTTACAAACCCAATGCTCTCCAGGTGCTCAACAAGTCTTAGCCTAATTATTCTTTCAAGTATTTTGCAGGGGATGCTTGTCAGTGATACGGGTCTGTAGTTAAGTGCCTCCTCCCTATCCCCCTTCTTGAAAATCGGTACGACATTTGCCTTCTTCCAGCAACTGGGCAATTCTCCCGACATAAGTGACTCATTGAAGATCATTGCCAGAGGCACGCTGAGAGCCTGCGCTGCCTCTTTAAGTATCCACGGTGATACTTTGTCTGGTCCAACAGCTTTATTTGCATCCAGTGTTGTCAACTGTTTCATTACATCCTCTGCTGTCACCTCTATATCTGATAGTCTTTCATCTTGGGTAATCTCTTCTAACAATGGGAGCTGCTCAGGCTCGGTAGTGAACACTCCATGGAATTTTGCATTCAGTACCTCGCAGATTTCCTTGTCGCTTTCTGTATACGCCCCTTCTGTTTTCCTCAGTCTTGTCACTTGGTCATTTACCGACATCTTCCTTCTTATATGGCTATGGAGTAATTTTGGTTGCTTTTTCGCTTTGACTGCAATATCGTTCTCATAATTTCTTTCCGACACTCGTCTTATGTTAATGTAATCATTCCTAGCTCTGTTACATCTAATCCTGGTGTCCTCTGTCCTTTGTCTTCTGTACTTCCTCCACTCCCTCCTGCTTCTCACCTTTGCTTCCTGACACTGTCTATTAAACCATGGGTTATTATATTCCCTCCTGCTTTTTTCCTTTATTGTTGGAATAAATCTATCTTCAGCCTCCTTGCATTTCAATATGACTTGGTTCATCATACCTTGCACTGTTTTTCCTCTAAGTTCTTCCTCCCACTGCACTTCTCCCAGGTAGTCCCTTATCCTTCTGTAGTCCCCTTTTCTGTAATCAAGTCTCCTTTCCCGGACCTCTTGTCCTTTCGTCACAATTTTAAGCTCCATCATGTAGTCAAAGGCTAGGACACAATGGTCACTAGCTCCTAGTGGTATTTCATGTTCCAACTGCTCGATGTCTTCTACATTCTGAGTGATAATGAGATCTAATAGGCTGGGCGTATCCCCTCCTCTTTCCCTAGTATCTTCTTTCACATGCTGTGTTAGGAAATTCCTGTCAATAACGTCTACCAGCTTCGCTCCCCAGGTCTCCTCCCCGCCATGGGGATTCCTCGTTTCCCAATCTATCTCTCCGTGATTTAGGTCCCCCATGACCAGCAGCTTCGCTCTCATTCTATGCGCTAAAGTTGCTGCCCTCTGCAGTTCATCCATACATGTCTTGTTGCTGTCCTCGTACTCCTGCCTGGGCCTTCTACTGTTTGGTGGGGGATTGTAGAGTATCAAGATTACAATCTTCTTCCCATCCACTGTCAGAGTTCCATGTATGAAGCTTGTGCTTTCACTGGTACCCGGATTTTCCAGCTCATCAAACTTCCATTTCCGCTTTATTAGTAGTGCCACTCCTCCTCCCTGTCTCTGTGTCCTTTCTTTTCTTATCACCTGGTACCCCTCTGGAAAGATTGCATCCGAGATCATGCCATTTATTTTAGTTTCCACTATTGCCACTATGTCTGGGTCTGCCTCACTAACTCTTTCTTTTATCTCTTCTGCTTTATTGGCTACCCCATCAGCATTGGTGTACCAAACCTTGAGACACTTCTTGGAAACTCGGGTGTCAGAGTTCCCCCTTTCACCAGGGGTCTGGGGGGAACTGGGGGGTGTCTGGGGGGCAAGTGGGGGCTGTGGGGGTGAGTGGGGGGGTGCTAGGGGGGTGCCTGGGAGTGCCTGGTAGGCGAATGGGGTCTGGGCATCTAGGGGGGTGCCTGGGAGTGCCTGGTAGGCGAATGGGGTCTGGGCATCTAGGGGGGTAGGAAGGGCATAATGGGTCCGAAAGTTAGGGGTCTGAATAGCATAGGGGGGTTGAGAAATAGAGTGGGACTGAGAGTCAGATAGAGGTTGAGAGGTTGGGGGGAAGAGGGCTACTGAGGGCGGAGAGCTGAGATGAGAATGGAGCATGGGTGCTGGGAGTGGAAGAGAGGGTATATTAGTTAGGGGGGAATCGGGGGTAGGTGGGGGTTTTGGGGTAGAAGAGGGGAAGAGGGAGATGGGGGAAGGTGTTAGGGGGTCACAAGGTGAGGGGGTTAAATGTGGGCTGGAGGTGCATAGGAGGGGTGAGGGTTGGGTGGGGTTTGGGGGTGAGTGGAAGAGGGGTGCAGTGGAAGCTGGGATGGAGTAGATGGAATTGAAGTCAATGGGGTAGAAGGGGCAGGGGAGTGGGAAGGGGTATTTGGGGAGGGGGGATGGGAAGGTGGGTTTGGGGAGGGCATGGCTTGACCCACTGGGG
>NC_091159.1:9755948-9850948 GCF_040958095.1 Procambarus clarkii | reverse complement strand
CTGATAATAGTCTTGCAAGTCTGTGGTTACCTTGAGGTTACCTTGAGGTGCTTCCGGGGCTTAGCGTCCCCGCGGCCCGGTCGTCGACCAGGCCTCATGGTTGCTGGACTGATCAACCAGGCTGTTGGACGCGGCTGCTCGCAGCCTGACGTATGAGTCACAGCCTGGTTGATCTGTGTGCTATATTGTAACTACAACTTTGCAATATACAAAGCTTAATGTGCATTAGAATACTCTCGTACACATGTGCAGCCCGCAAGGATGATCTCTGCACTCGTCGAGTGCCGAGCAACGAGGCGTTTGAGACAGTTAGTCTTTAATAACGCGAATCCAGACGTGACCACTTTTTTCTCTCTCTCTCTGAAAGAGGCTGTTGTGTTCTTAACGTGGTTATATTTGTGTTAACTGCTCCCGTTTTCCTTAACTGGTCTTATCCTTAACAAGTGCAGTTTTCCTTAACAAGTGCAGTTTTCCTTAACAAGTGCAGTTTCCTTAACAAGTGCAGTTTTCCTTAACAAGTGCAGTTTCCTTAACAAGTGCAGTTTCCTTAACAAGTGCAGTTTCCTTAACAAGTGCAGTTTCCTTAACAAGTGCAGTTTTCCTTAACAAGTGCAGTTTCCTTAACAAGTGCAGTTTTCCTTAACAAGTGCAGTTTCCTTAACAAGTGCAGTTTCCTTAACAAGTGCAGTTTTCCTTAACAAGTGCAGTTTCCTTAACAAGTGCAGTTTTCCTTAACAAGTGCAGTTTCCTTAACAAGTGCAGTTTTCCTTAACAAGTGCAGTTTTCATTAACAAGTTCAGTTTTCCTTAACAAGTGCAGTTTCCTTAACAAGTGCAGTTTCCTTAACAAGTGCAGTTTTCCTTAACAAGTGCAGTTTTCATTAACAAGTGCAGTTTCCTTAACAAGTGCAGTTTCCTTAACAAGTGCAGTTTCCTTAACAAGTGCAGTTTTCCTTAACAAGTGCAGTTTCCTTAACAAGTGCAGTTTTCCTTAACAAGTGCAGTTTTCCTTAACAAGTGCAGTTTCCTTAACAAGTGCAGTTTCCTTAACAAGTGCAGTTTCCTTAACAAGTGCAGTTTTCCTTAACAAGTGCAGTTTCCTTAACAAGTGCAGTTTCCTTAACAAGTGCAGTTTTCCTTAACAAGTGCAGTTTTCCTTAACAAGTGCAGTTTCCTTAACAAGTGCAGTTTCCTTAACAAGTGCAGTTTTCCTTAACAAGTGCAGTTTTCCTTAACAAGTGCAGTTTTCCTTAACAAGTGCAGTTTTCCTTAACAAGTGCAGTTTTCCTTAACAAGTGCAGTTTCCTTAACAAGTGCAGTTTCCTTAACAAGTGCAGTTTTCCTTAACAAGTGCAGTTTCCTTAACAAGTGCAGTTTCCTTAACAAGTGCAGTTTCCTTAACAAGTGCAGTTTCCTTAACAAGTGCAGTTTCCTTAACAAGTGCAGTTTTCATTAACAAGTGCAGTTTCCTTAACAAGTGCAGTTTCCTTAACAAGTGCAGTTTCCTTAACAAGTGCAGTTTCCTTAACAAGTGCAGTTTCCTTAACAAGTGCAGTTTCCTTAACAAGTGCAGTTTTCCTTAACAAGTGCAGTTTCCTTAACAAGTGCAGTTTCCTTAACAAGTGCAGTTTTCCTTAACAAGTGCAGTTTCCTTAACAAGTGCAGTTTCCTTAACAAGTGCAGTTTCCTTAACAAGTGCAGTTTCCTTAACAAGTGCAGTTTTCCTTAACAAGTGCAGTTTTCATTAATTGTTCCAATATATAAAGCAGTAAAACCGAATTTGTGGTAAATTTATACATCTAAACGCTGAGATGAATGATGAGAAGAAATGGCTACGCCAAGATGACTATATGGAAGGGATATGAAGAGAAGCATTTAGGATAGGACGGAAGGAAGGAATGGTGCCCAAACACTTGGACCATCGGGGAACACCGACCTGCAAGAAGCGAGGCGGCCGCTGTACCGACCAGCCCAAGTGGCTGGGCATATGTTTGTAAGAGTAACATGAGCTAACGGTTTTAACAGGATGAACGAGCCCCTCATGCAGTAAGGTCAGACAATCCTGAATCATCTCTTCAAGTGATGGTGACATGACACCCGGTGTAAGTGCCTCCCGAGTGCCACATGAACACTCAAGTATATATATATATATATATATATATATATATATATATATATATATATATATATATATATATATATGTAAACTTTATCCACTATATCTACATCAAGTTAATGCGTTGAGTTAAAAATACACTTATGCTCATCTTGCTGGGATTGAAAGTTAGGTTGTACACAGCACTGTGCTTAGCAACTTGAAGATGACTGTGTCCAGACACGACTGGTGTACCAAGATGACTGTGTGCAGACTGTGTACCAAGATGACTGTATATCATTTGTCTGTGCACCAAGATAACTATGTACCAAGATTGTACATCAAAATGAATGTACACCAATTGGCTGTGCATAAGGTGACTGTGTACCATTTGACTGTGATCCAAAATAACGTGGCACTAAGACAACTGTGTACCAGTATGACTGTGCACGAGTATTACTGTGCACCGGTGTAGCTACACACAGCAAGAGGAATACCACAGAGGTCAGCTCCTAAACCAGCTCTATACCTAATATGCATATATACGATAACGATATACGCATACGCTGTGCAATATCAAACTTCGTCTATATGACGCTCAATCAAAGATCAGAGCTCTGTTAAGTCTGCATAGACACCTTAGCAAGGTCGCCTTCTCGTCAGAGACGACCGTTTTTAACGGATTTCTTATTTGAATTTTAACTAACGGATTTCTTAATTGAATTTTAATTAACGGATTCCATCTAGTTGACCCAGACCATCAACCAGAAGGCCTGGTCGCGGGGACGTTGATTCCCGAAACTAGCACAAAGTAAGGTAACCGTTAAAATTGCAACGTATCATTCAAAATTAACCTTTTCTTTGCATCAGAGCCTCGATAAGTTAGGTGGGTTGATTGGGTTCTTACCTTTCTGGTTAGGCAAAACAATTGCATTTTTTACGGAGTGAAAAATCGAAAGAACGCGCTGAATATTAGTCCTATTTGTCAAGCGTTAATTTTTGTCTAACTAGGAATGTAAAAATCCTAAGCTGTCATGAATGCTTGTGGCCATCTTGTTGTTGTTGTTGTTGTGGACGTCTTTATTTTGAGTGTCGTGTGTTTGTGTGAGGGATGAGGAAGTGGGGTTTGGATGATGGTGAGGTATGGTGATGGGGAACTGTGGATGATGGTGAGGTATGGTGACGGGGAACTGTGGATGATGGTGAGGTATGGTGATGGGGAACTGTGGATGATGGTGAGGTATGGTGATGGGGAACTGTGGATGATGGTGAGGTATGGTGATGGGGAACTGTGGATGATGGTGAGGTATGGTGATGGGGAACTGTGGATGATGGTGAGGTATGGTGATGGGGAACTGTGGATGATGGTGAGGTATGGTGATGGGGAACTGTGGATGATGGTGAGGGGTGTGTGAGGCGGGTGTGGAGCTACGGGGGTGTAGTGTAGACACTATAAAGCCAGTAGTGCAGGGGCCCAGGAGCTGAGGTCTGTGTACCGGGTAGATCTATTACTACTACATGTTCTCATTAGTTTCTAAACTGACTTTCCTGGTAGAGTGAGAGCAGGGGGGGGGGAGAGGGGGAAGGGGGGGGGGTCAATGGCCTGTAGAAAGAGGTTACGTGGATTCTCTCTCTTCCTCTTCCTGGCTTTCTCTCCCTCTCAGTCTTTCTCTCTCTCAATCTCCCTCAGTCTCTCTCTCAATCTCTCTTAGTCTCTCTCAGTCTCTTTCAATCTCTCTCAGTCTCTCTCTCTCTCTCTGTACTCTCTGTCTCTCTATATATTCTCTCTCTCTCTCTCTCTCTCTCTCTCTCTCTCTCTCTCTCTCTCTCTCTCTCTCTCTCTCTCCCTCTCTCTCTCTCTCTTTCTCTCTCTCTCTCTCTCTCTCTCTCTCTCTCTCTCTCTCTCTCTCTCTCTCTCTCTCTCTCTCTCTCTCTCTCTCTCTCTCTCTCTCTCTCTCTCTCTCTCTCTCCCCCCCCCTCCCCCCCTCCCCCCCTCCCCGTCGCTCCGCCCATAGACTACATCAGGTCAGAGTGAGCCAGAGGACACGAGGCTGGGGTCACCAGCTGGGTGTTGAGGGCGGTAAACACGGCCGTGGTGCTGGACCCGCCCGGTAACATTCCCACAAGAGCCGCTCGTCAGGTCAACACTATTGCTGCCAACATCAACCCCGCCGTCTTCTACGCGGCCACCTCCCAAGGTTAGAGGGGTTGCTTGGGGTCGTACGTTTCTGGTTAGGGGAAACAGTTGTAATTTTTACGGAGTGGCGGATCCAGAGAACTGGCTGATTACTGTGACCTTAAATTTCTAAGATTAGTCTCAACTTGTTAGCAGAAAATAGTGTGGATTCCAAAATGAATAATTTTACCTAACGAATCTAATATAATATTGTAATTATAGGCTGTGATTCACACGTCAGGCTGCGAGCAGCTGCGTCGGACAGCTTATTTGATCAGACCACCAACCTGTAGGCCTATTCAGAGACCGGGCCTAAGGGATCCTCGTAATCACGGAAAGGTAACGTACAGTACCTGGATCTTCACACTCCAAACACGTGTAATTGTCAGTGTCTTGACAAAGTGCCACACGTATCTGAAGTTTACCTGGAGTGGGTTCTCAGAGTCGTTTTACTGACTTGCCCGAAACGCTATGCGTGCTAGTGGCTTTACAAGAATGGTAAATCAACTTCATTTCTTTGTTCTTTTTTAACCCCAATGTACCTTCTTGTATATAAATAAATAAATACTTGTGAGAGCTTGGTCTAACAGACTTGCTTGGAGCGGCCCGCAGGCCAACATATCCACTACAACCGGGTTGGTTATTGTGGATATGTGGGTAACTTGGTCCAACAGCCTGTTGGACCAAGTTACCCACAAGTCGAGCCTGGCCCCAGGCCGGCTTGGGGAGTAGACGAACTCTCGAGACCCTCTCCAGGTATGTTCCAGGTACGTGTCCCCCAGTTTGTGATATTTGTTCCCATATTTTGTGATAATCATGTCTCCCCTAACTGGGGGAGTTAACTGGGGGTGCCCAGTTAGGAGTACCTGTGTCTCCCCTAACTTGGGCAGACACAGGTACACTGAGCCACAGAATCATACAAATAAATGTGTTCAGTGTCAGAATAGTGAACAAAATTAATACATCGTGAAGTGAAGTGGAGAAAGCACCTTACAGCCATATATCTTCAAATGTAGATATGGCAGAGCCCAATCGGCTCAGTAACCTGGCTGAGCTGAGGGCTCTATTATATCTACATTTGAAACTGTGTATGGAGTCAGCCTCCACCACATCACTGCCTAGTGCATTCCATTTTGCCATCTACTCTGACACACTGAAAAAATTCTTTCTAACGTCCCTGTGGCTCATCTGGGTACTAAGTTTCCATCTTTGTGTCCCCTTGTTCGTGTTCCACCCGTGCTAAAGAGTTTGTCTTTGTCCACCCTGTCAATTCCCCTGAGAACTTTGTAGGTGGTTATCATGTCTCCCCTTACTCTTCTGTTTTCCAGGGACGTGAGGTTCAGCTCCTTTAGCCTTTCCTCGTAGCTCATTCCTCTCAGTTCCGGGACGAGTCTGATGGCATACCGTTGGATCTTCTCCTAGCACCATAATGTGTGTGTGTGTGTGTCATAGAGAGGAATATATGTAATAGATATGATATGATAGAGGAAAATAAGTAGGGAGTCAGTACATTACACAACCGACGATTAGAAAGGCGGGGTCCAATAGCTAGAAGCTATATCCTGCAGGTGCAAATAGAAACACACAGACACTCACCATCCCCCTCATGTCACTTGAAGGCTCATAAGACCACGTGAATAATCTTATAAACATCACCTCGCCATGCTCTCTATGATAAAATATAACACACAAATACTCTCCACCTCGTTTGTTCCGTGTTCAGTGTTCAACGACTCGAAGGGCAGGAGAGAACAAGTAGGTGAACACGGACCTGAAATGTCCTGTAACACTGGACCACTGATAGTACAATCTGTACCCTTGTAACACTGTTACAGGGTACAGCTGGTCCAAATATGAATGTCCCTTAACACTAAATAAAATATACAATACACCCATATGTTAGAGTCATTAGAATACAAATGTGTGTGTGTGAAAGAGAGAGAGAGAGAGAGAGAGAGAGAGAGAGAGAGAGAGAGAGAGAGAGAGAGAGAGAGAGAGAGAGAGAGAGAGGGGGGGGGGGGAGGGAGGGAGGGAGGGAGGAACACGTGGTAAGAGGGTTATCGTGTTTTGATAAAAAAGATCCCATTAATAAACCATTGTCCCCCTTCCCCCTATTAAGGGGACAGTGGCCCAACATAAAATATGACAACCCCGGGTACTTGTTGCTTGCCAGATGAACGAGTTCACTATACTGTATATGCGTCCCACTCATCCTATGAGTGGACATACCACCAGTGTTGGGCTAGTTACAGAGAAAGTGCTATTTCAAGAGCTATATATTTACAGTAAGTCATTAAACATTAAATGGTAGGTCTTATCGCCAGTACTTAATAGTTTGACCAATGGAAATATTACAGAGTCATAGGGGAGCTTCTGTTTATTATTAGTCCTCACAATACACTACTTGTTTCTGAATCTCATATGCCGTTTATCTACTGGAAGCGAAATATGGATACACCTCAAGGATTTGAGGTAATTTATCCAAGGTAATAAGATAGGTTGCCATATCATACAGAGTGAGCTTAGCTTTATCTCTAAATGGCTCAATTTGGTCCGCCCTGAGCAGCCGTGGAGTGGACGTGTCCCGGCCTCCGTGACTGCTGGGGTTGTTTGCCATTTTGGTCGCCAGATGGTGTGGGCGTCTGCCCTCCCAGTGTTGTTGCCTGCCTGGCTGCATACTGACGTGGCAGTTCTGACATGGGGGAGGCCCTTCCAATTCCTCCTGTTCTGCGTGTGAATTCCGTGGGACTGGAGTTCTTGTGTAAGGCTGGTTATCCAGCCGTTGAGTTGGTGATGTGTGACATGCTTCGTGTCCGGGTGGAGGCTGTTTACGGAATTGAGCTTTTTACGGCCCACCGGTTGACTGTCAAGTTCGTGAGGGAGGAGTATCGGGACTTCCTCCGTCGGTACGAAGGGCGTTCGTTGCCGTTGCCGGTTGGCGCCAGCTCTGTTGCGGTCTCGGACTGTAGTGGTGCCCTGACTTATGTCAGTGTGTTCGTGCACCCCTGGAGTTCCCTGAAGACTTTCTCCGGTGCTTCTTCGGGAGGTATGGTGCAGTCATCAGTGTGCAGGTGAACACGCTTTCCTCGGGGAAGTATGCTGGGAAGTGGACGAACATCCGTACCTTAGGTATGCGCCTGCGGTCGGATATCCCATCTTCTGTCCGGCTGCTGGGTTACTACGTTCAGGTGTATTATGCCCGGTGTTACGTACTCCTATAAGATACGTAAGTAAATAAATTAATATGTACATTTATAATTGTGTGTAAATTACAAGCATGTATATTGATATACTTATATGTTCTATGCAAACGTACATTCATGTTACAGTGTTGGCGTTAGGCCCAACGTATCGTGGGAATGATTGTTTTATTTCTTTGTGTGCCCAGTTTTCCCACGGGAACTAATGATTTATATGTGATCATATGTGGGTAACAGAGGTGAATAATAATTGAGTGAACTGTATCTGGCAAATTGTCGTGGGACCGTCCGTTGCTGGGTGTGCATGCCATTATTCCCTTCTGTATGCATATTTTAATTACTATGTAAAGAAATAATTACCTTATTTTTGTATATCAATATGTATTAATTATTCATTAAGTTAGTTTAAGATTACTCTTGTCACCATGTATTGCTCCATTGTTGAAATAATAAATATTGTAACTTTGGCAAATTGTTCGCGGGGCAAGGCAATGTGTTTTGACTCCCGCGTTATTGTATTCAGTAGCTGATCCGGACCCAGAGAGTTAGCATCTTGTTGGAGTTAAGTTATACATTTTTGTTCTGTCATAGCCATACATATAATAATATTAATTTAATGTCTGGAAGATACAGTGATATTTTTAATGTGATATATTGTGACCATATAATCATCTGTTTGCTATTGAGATTTATTTAATATATATATATATAAGATTTTGTCTCTATTCTTCAGTCCTAAGGAAGATTTTATTTATGTGCTCATTACTTATCAAGGGGTTATACTGGTGATTCGCTATTGAGAACAGCAGTTGTCTCGTATCCCTAGACGTAATTAAAGCTTGGCTGCTGTAGGGTCACGAGCCGTAACGTACGATAGGTAACAAAGAGTTATGGGGGCCTGTGCCGGGAAATATTGTTCCCACTTAAACTTAACTATGCTAATCTAACCTTGCCTTCCTAGGTACCATTGTGTCAAGTGTCTGTGTGTTTCTTAAGAACTATTCCATGTGCCAAGCAAGCCTTCCTGTGTGTCAAGTAACAACGTTTCACGATTTTGAGGTAAGTCATCCTATATATTTTGTTTGTGCAGTGAGGCCAAGCGAATTTTCAGTGTGGTGACAATTTTACAGTGAAGTGTAGTGCAGTGCCATTGTTTAATTATTGTTGTGAATCAAGTGCCAAGTGTTAGTAACGATGGAGGAGAAAGTTGCAACGTTGTTGGCTCACCCAGACTTTGAAGGGATTCAGAACCTTAAAAAGACTGAGTTAATACAAATGGCAAATCAGTTGGATTTGACCGCCAACAATAGAATGGTTAAAGCTCAAATATTGAAAGTCATTGTGATGCATTTTGTTGAGAATGGGGAGTTAGATGAAGAAATTCTAGAGGAGTTAAGAGAGGAGTCGAGTGATCAGATGACGTTAAAGCGTCTTGAGTTAGAAGCGCAAATAGCCAATGCTAAGCTTGAAGCTCAAAAGGAACAGAAAATATTAGAGGCTGAAGCTCGTCAAAGAGAGATTGAAGCTCAACAGCAACAGCAAATATTAGAGGCTGAAGCTCAGCAAAGGGAGCTTGAGACTAGGCGTTTAGAAATTGCGGCACAGTTGCAAATAGAAGCCACAAAGAAGCAACAATTAGAGATTCAACAACAAATGGCTGACACTAACTTCAGGCTTGAATCACAGCGTATGGCAGCTGGGCATGGAAATACTAGTAATGTTTCAATAAATAGTGATAATAATCCCATCAGGATGAATAAGTATATAGAGTTGCCCAAGTTCAATGAGGAAGATCCTGAGGTTTTCTTTGCACATTTTAATAAAATTGCCATCAGTATGAACTGGCCAAGGGATCAGTGGGTAGCCATTATGCAGTCTCAATTTAAGGGGCGTAGTCAGGAGGTTTTCACATCCCTACCTGACGCTCATAGTTTTGATTATGAATTTGTAAAGAAAAGCATCCTAAATGCGTACCAGTTAAATCCAGAGGCACACAGGCAAAAGTTCAGAAACCTAAGGAGGATAAGGGATCAGACAATAGCAGATTTTACTCGTCAGAAGACGAATTTTTGCAACAGATGGATAAAGTCACTTGCAGTCACTGACTTTGATGCTCTAAAGAATCTTCTTATAATGGAAGAAGTATTGTCATGTCTCCCAGACCAGTTGTCTACTTTTATGGCAGAACAAAAGAATGTAACAGATATTGATGAGCTGTCAAAGCTCGCGGATGAGCATGAGTTGTTGACTAAGGCCCCGTTTACGGCCACTTCACCTAAGTCTAGTCGTAGAGTAAATTTTAATGCTCACCGAACTCCTTATCAGTATAAGTCTCCTCCTGGTGCGACAGTTACTCCCGTGAACTCTTCTCTTACTAACCCTAAGATGGTTACTCCATTGCCAGGATCATCTAAGCCTAGTAATGCTAATTCTAAACCGGCAGTTGGTTCTACCAGTGTGTCCACTGTCAAGCATTGTACCCATTGTAAGAGAAGGGGGCATGTGATTTCTTCATGTTTTAGTTTGCATCCTGAACTACGGCCAACTGGTCTTATTATGAGTAAAGGATTGCAACCTATTAATTCTTCATGTATTACAGTCAGTCCCAATTGGATGGCTGAATTTAAACCCTATATTTCCACAGGTACCTTATTATGTAATAATGGTAGACATAAGACTGTTCAATTACTCCGTGATACTGGAGCTTCACAGTCTCTTATTACCCAGAATGTACTTGCTGATGTTGACACCCGAGATCTGGGTGAAGTTGTGCTTCTCCAAGGTATTGCCGGTAGTGTGCAACCAGTGTCCTTATTGCAAGTTAACCTTGATTCTAACTATACTTCAGGATGGTGTAATGTTGGTGTAAGTAAACAACTGCCCATTCCTGGGGTAGACATTATTCTAGGTAATGATTTTGGCAACCAAATGGTTGTAGGGCCCAAGTGTCCCATCATGTTAACTAAACCCCATAATGTATTAGCTCAACCAGAAGCAGATGATGATATTATTTACCCTGCTTGTGTTGTAACTAGATCAATGGGACAAACAGGTGAGAGTAATCCTGTCTTCACTGAGGTTGCTGTTCCCAAGACCAGGACCCCTTCAGTAAAGGAGTGGGAGGTGGATCTTGAGGATTCCTTTATGACTCGACTGGATGATGAGAGTGAGGCCGTAGTAGAAGCCCCGCCGAACCTAAATCACAAGGAAAGTGAAGGTGAGGAGGCTGAACTATCTGTACCTTGCCCGCTTGTCTCCAGTGCGCCAGTTGTCGAGAGTGAGGCCGAAGTAGCTATGACTCCATTTTATTCTGATCAATCGGGAAAAGAGATCAAGCTACTAGGTTCTTGCCCGCTCGCTGCTGAGTCTGAGTCATTGCCCTTAAGTGTTGTACAGACTACTGATCCTAGTTTAAGTAAGTGTATTTCTGAGGCTCCTGATAATGTTGATGCATTGGAGGAAGGGACGGGTTTCTTCTTCAAGGATCGACTTCTGATGAGAAGGTGGAGACCCAAGGGAACTCCCTCTTCAGATGATTGTGAGATTAGAACCCAACTCGTCGTCCCCAATGATTATCGTAGGCAGGTCCTGCAGGCTGCACATGATGACCCCATGGGAGGTCATCAAGGTATCACGAATATGTACCATAAGATAAGTAAATATTTTTTCTGGCCAAAGTTAAAGAAAGACGTGGTCAGATATTGTCATAACTGTATACCCTGTCAAATTGTTGGTAAACCAAATCAATCTGTACCTAGAGCACCATTGCAACCTATTGTAGTTCCTGATGAACCATTTACTCATGTTGTAATTGATTGTGTAGGTCCTTTACCTAAGACTAAGTCGGGTAACATGTTTTTGTTCACTCTCATGTGTATGACTACTAGATTTCCTGAAGCTTATGCTCTACGGAATACCAAGGCTCATAATCTCATCAAGTGTCTTGAAAGATTCTTTTCGTTGTTTGGAATGCCTAGAGTTATTCAGAGTGACAATGGGGGAAATTTTGTTTCTAAAGTTTTCAGAACTTTTTGCGAATCCCGAGGGATTCGGCACAAATTATCCAGTCCATATCATCCACAAAGCCAAGGTGGGCTTGAACGTTTCCACCAGACTTTAAAACAAATGCTGAGGACAACCGGAGAAACTCATCCACGTAATTGGGATGAGAATCTCCCCTTTGTGTTGTTTGCTGCTAGAGAAGGGCTACAAGAGTCATTGGGCTGTTCACCTTTTGAACTAGTGTTTGGTCACCAAGTAAGAGGTCCTCTTAAAATGCTACAAGAAAAGATGTTGGGAGATGTCTCTGTTCATCAGAGTGGATTGTACTTGAGTGAGGTCAAGGCTAAGTTGTGTCGGGCTCGTGAGTTGGCGAAAGAACATCTGGGAAGGACTCAACAAGCCATGAAAGTAAGATATGACAAGAAGTTCAAAGCTAAGCTCAGGTCTTTTGCTGTCGGAGATTTGGTGTTGGTGTTGAAACCTCGTATGGGGACTTCCATGTCCCATAAGTTCGCCGGACCCTACCAAGTGGTAGAAAAGGTGGGAGACCTAACTTATAAACTAATTAGCCCTAATCTTTCAGAACCCCAAATGACTGTGCACATTAACCGATTAAAAGCTTATGTTGGACCTGGTGTAGTAGCTTGTTTTAGTCGGGAAGAGTTACCACCTGAGGATAATTGTAGTGAGGGACATGATGTTAATATTCAACTTCACAGTTCCAGTTCCAATGGCAGGGAGATGCTATGTCATTTACAGGAGGAACAACGTGATGAGTTCCAGGTTCTGCTGGACAACCATACATCTCTGTTTGGGGAGGTTCCTACCCAGACCCACCTCATCACACACGACATTCAGCTCCTGGACAGCACCCCCATTCGACAACATCCGTACCGAGTGAATCCCGAAAAGAGGAAAATTATACAAGCAGAAGTGGAATATCTGCTCCAGCATGATTTCATTCGGCCAAGTCAAAGTACTTGGAGCTCTCCGTGTTTGTTAGTGCCAAAACCAGATGGAACCTGGAGATTGTGCGTGGATTATAGGAAACTGAACAAGAACACTACAGTGGACGTTTTTCCTTTACCCTTGTTGGAGGAATGTATTGAGTCCGTAGGACATGCCGAATATGTAAGTAATCTTGATTTGTCAAAAGGGTACTACCAAATTCCATTAACAGAGTATGCTAGGGAGGTTACTGCTTTTGTTACACCTGATGGTGCGTATGAATTTAATGTCATGCCATTCGGTTTGAGAAATGCACCTGCTACTTTTCAAAGACTCATGAATTTCTTACTCAAGGATGTGCCAGATTGTAGGGCCTACCTTGATGACATTGTTTTGTACAGTAAGAATTGGGCAGATCATCTCTTAGGCCTTAAGAACTTGTTTACAGTGTTGAAAAATGCAAAGTTAACCATAAATATGAATAAGTGTAGTTGGGCAAGAGGTACGATAACTTATCTTGGACACGAGGTAGGACAAGGTAAGATTATCCCCTTACAAGATAAGATTCAAGCCATTGTGGACTACCCAGTGTTAACCAATAAGAAAGGAGTCCAACGGTTTATTGGTATGTGTGCATACTATAGGCGTTATTGTAGAAATTTTTCAACAGTAGCTGCTCCTTTGACAAATTTGTTACGCAAGCAAGTAAAGTTTCAGTGGACACAAGATTGTCAGAATGCTTTTCAGAACCTAAAGGGCATATTGTCCACCTCACCTATTCTTGCTAGTCCCCAATTTGATAAACCGTTTATATTACACATTGATGCGTCAGATGTTGGAATAGGTGCTGTGCTTATTCAAGTTGGTTTAGACAAGATTGAGCATCCTGTGTATTATTACTCTAGAAAATTTAATGCAGCTCAGAGAAATTATTCCGTGGTAGAAAAGGAGGCGTTGGGTCTTATATTGTCAATTAAGAAGTTTGAGATTTACTTATCAGGAAACAAAGTGTTAGTATTTACTGACCACAACCCCCTTATTTTTATAAATATGATGAAAGTCAAGAACCAACGAATTCTGCGCTGGTCATTGTTTTTGCAGGAATTTAATGTAGAAATCAAACATATTCCAGGCAGGCAAAATGTTATTGCTGATGCTTTGTCAAGAAGTTTTGATGTACCATAAATGAAATGTTTCTTTTCACTTAACATTTTTACTTCGGAAAAAATGCCATTGATCTTCAATCCATTGCATTTTTTTTCTTGGAGGTGGAAGTGTTACGTACTCCTATAAGATACGTAAGTAAATAAATTAATATGTACATTTATAATTGTGTGTAAATTACAAGCATGTATATTGATATACTTATATGTTCTATGCAAACGTACATTCATGTTACAGTGTTGGCGTTAGGCCCAACGTATCGTGGGAATGATTGTTTTATTTCTTTGTGTGCTCAGTTTTCCCACGGGAACTAATGATTTATATGTGATCATATGTGGGTAACAGAAGTGAATAATAATTGAGTGAACTGTATCTGGCAAATTGTCGTGGGACCGTCCGTTGCTGGGTGTGCATGCCATTATTCCCTTCTGTATGCATATTTTAATTACTATGTAAAGAAATAATTACCTTATTTTTGTATATCAATATGTATTAATTATTCATTAAGTTAGTTTAAGATTACTCTTGTCACCATGTATTGCTCCATTGTTGAAATAATAA
Source organism: Procambarus clarkii (assembly GCF_040958095.1). Taxonomy (NCBI): domain Eukaryota; kingdom Metazoa; phylum Arthropoda; class Malacostraca; order Decapoda; family Cambaridae; genus Procambarus; species Procambarus clarkii. The sequence continues at coordinate 9,836,803 of NC_091159.1, read as the reverse complement.
ATATTGTAACTTTGGCAAATTGTTCGCGGGGCAAGGCAATGTGTTTTGACTCCCGCGTTATTGTATTCAGTAGCTGATCCGGACCCAGAGAGTTAGCATCTTGTTGGAGTTAAGTTATACATTTTTGTTCTGTCATAGCCATACATATAATAATATTAATTTAATGTCTGGAAGATACAGTGATATTTTTAATGTGATATATTGTGACCATATAATCATCTGTTTGCTATTGAGATTTATTTAATATATATATATATAAGATTTTGTCTCTATTCTTCAGTCCTAAGGAAGATTTTATTTATGTGCTCATTACTTATCAAGGGGTTATACTGGTGATTCGCTATTGAGAACAGCAGTTGTCTCGTATCCCTAGACGTAATTAAAGCTTGGCTGCTGTAGGGTCACGAGCCGTAACGTACGATAGGTAACACCCGGCAGCCCCGTACCTATTTCCGATGTGGCCAGTTAGGGCATCAGGCTGCCGGGTGCTCTGAGGCCCCTGCTGCCCCTGTTAACTTGTTCCGGGAAGAGGATTTCCCACCGCTCCCTCACGGTGTGGATTCCGGAGATGAAGAGGGGCAGGTCCCGTTTGCTGCTGATGCGGCCCCCCCTGCGTCACCTGATGTGCCCCCAGTGGTTGTTGTCCCTCTTCCGGGTGTTCCGGTGGCTCCTGTCGCTGGTCAATTCGCTGTGCCAGTTGCTTCCGAGGGTCTTCCGGATGGTCTCTGCGAGTCGTCTTCATCTTCCTCGTCTCCTGCTTATGCGCCTGGCCCTGCGCCCTCGCCTGGTGTTACGGCTGTGCTGGGTGCTGGGGGGGCTGTGGAGTGTCCTGTAGTGTGCAGCCCGGTTCCCCCTGTGGTTGAGGCTGCTGCCGTACTGCAACGGGCGTCGGTTCGCACGGTTTGTGAGGCCCGTGGTTCTGGGTCCGCCTCCGGCTGTGAGGATGTGCGGCCGGTGCCCAAGCGTTCCAGGCGTTCTTCTACTGCTTGGGCTGAGATGGAGGACTTCGACGCAGGTGGAGCTTCGGGCGATGATGTGGCGGTTCCGGGTGCTTCGCGCTCTACGTCGCTGGTGGTTGCTGACGTCCATGTGCCTGCTGTTGACAATGGTTGTGCGTATTATTTACCTCCTGTTCTTTCTCCTGCAGAAGGTTCTCCGCAGTGGGGGGGGTGGTCGCTCCTACAGACGTGGATGGTGAGGGTTTTGGTGCGAGCCGAGGCCTCAAGCTGGTGCTGAAGAAGGATGCCAAGCGTGGGGTCCCTGCAGGTGCAACGTCCGGATTGTTTGTTGACACGGGGCCCAGTGAGGCAGCCGAGGAGGCTCCCAGTGCGCTGCCCATTGCCCGGCCTCGTGGGAAGGAGCCCCTCCCTCTCGTCTTTGCCTCCGGCGTGGCGTATGATGCTCAGAATCCTTTGCAGTTTGACATTGTTGACCGCGTGCATCCTGTTCCGTGGTACCCTTCTTCCATCTGGGTTCAGCGGACTCGGTGTTTTGTTGTGGGTGTGCCGGAGTTGATGCCTGATCCTCGTACAGTTCATAATGAACCTGTTCCGGATGACGTCATGTTACTTTGGGAGGCGTATTGTGTTCGATTCCCGGCGGCAGAGTGGCCGGATAAGGATGAGCAATTTGAGTAGTCTGTGTGCTTGCTGTGTGTTTGGTGTGTGCTTGGACCTGTGGTTTGTTGCAGTGTGTTGTACCTATTGTGCGCCCTTCAGGCCGGTGTTGTGTTTGTTTTCATGACCGTTGTTTTGCTGTATTTAAGGTATTTCCGTTACCCTCCTTTCCGGTATTGTTGTTTCTTTTTCCTGTGTTTCTTTGTGTTTATGCTCATTGTTGTGTTTTTGTTGTTGGCCCTTCAGGCCGGTATTTGGTGTATTTGTATTAGTTTGTATTAATTTGTTTTGTGCTTTTGTATTTTTTGTTATGTCTGTTTGTTCTTGGTTTATTGTTTTATTGTCTTTATTTTATTGCATTTATTCGCATGTAAAAAAAAAATATATATATATATTTACAGTAAGTCATTATACATTAATGGTAGGTCTTATCGCCAATACATAATAGTTTGACCAATGGAAATATTACAGAGTCATAGGGGAGCTTCTGCTTAGTATTAGTCTTCACAATACACTACTTGTTTCTGAATCTCATATGCCGTTTATCTACTGGAAGCGAAATATGGATACACCTCAAGGATTTCAGGTAATTTATCCATGATAATAAGATAGGTTGCCATATCATACAGAGTGAGCTTAGCTTTATCTGTAAATGGCTCAATTTTACAACAATCCAAGATATAGTGTTCGAGTGTGTCCCTGTCTTTGTCCACACACTTTACTTCATCTAGATCCCTATACAAACCGAATTGCCAGAGATACTTATAGCCAAGTCTTATACGAGTTGTGACAACATCTGTTAGTCCACTTACTTTGTTACTTGCCTCCATACACATGTTTTACTTCACACATTTCATTTTAATGAACAATGGACCTGCTAGTTCCATTTTGCACTGTTCTACTGTCTTCAAATTCATCCAGTAGTACTCTTTTAAGTATGACACTTTTAAGGGACCTATTTGATAACTCAAGATTCCGTTCAATACTGTCTTTATTTACTGCAATCTTAGCAAGGGTGTCAACTTTGTCATGTTCCTGCATGCCAATGTGAGAAGGAATCTACAACATTTTTATATTTACCCTCTTGCTAAGTATTCTTATATATCTACGTCTAGCTTCCAAGACAAGCACGTTATTACTTGATTGCAAACTGTTTATTGCTAGTAGTGAGGAAAGGGAGTCGGAAATAATTAAGCTGTCTACTTCAGTGTTGTCAATATTTTCGAGTGCTACCAGTATTGCTACCAACTCAGCTTGCATTGTGGATGCCCAGTTACTAATTCGGATATTCCTTTGAATTGTGCTGCCATCAGGCTGATGAGCAATAACAGCACTTCCTGCCCTCCCTGTAGCTGTACTGAGTGATCCGTCAGTGTATATGGTCTGTGCTATGTTGTTTTCAGCTTGTATATTGTGAATGTGTTCTATGGTGCTTAATTTAGCAGCAAGCTGAGCATGAGGGTTGTTTGTGATTAGTTTCTTGGTGGGGTATGCAGGGGTCAGGATGTCAAAAGGTACTATCTGCTAGGGTGGGTTGTGCCCTAGCGCTGGTGGAGTGCAGACGTGTTGCCTGACCTCTCCAGCAGTTGGTGATTGTTTGCCAGTTTGGCCGGTTGGGGGCGTGTGTCTCTCTGCCCGCCTGTGCTGACGTGGAGTTCACGATGGGGGTCCCTCTTCCCCCTGTAGTGCAGGCTCAGTCTGTGGGCCTCGAATTTCCTGTACAGGCTGGGTACCCGGAGATAGCGCAGGTGTGTGATTTGCTTTCTGTCCCTGTGATAGACATTTATGGAGTCGAGTTGGTAACAGCACGTCGGGCGATCGTGAAATTTACGAAGGAGTTGGCGTATCGGGAATTTCTTCATCAATACAAGGGGCAGACCTTACCCCTGCCGGATGGTGCGGGCACTGTGACCCTCTCTGATCGGAGTGATGCCCTCACTTATGTCAGTGTACATCGGGCGTCCTTGGAGTTTCCGGAAGGTCTGCTACGGTGGTACTTCGGCCGGTTTGGCGCCGTAGCTAGTGTGCGGTTGCACATGATATCCTCCAATCCGCTCAAGGGTGTGAGGACTAACATTCGCACCCTGGGCATGCGGCTCCGGGCAAACATACCGTCCTATGTGCGTCTTATGGGATACAACGTTCGGGTGTTTTACGCCCGCCAGCCTCGGACGTGTTATCGTTGTGGCCTCTTGGGCCATCAGGCTGCTGACTGTTCTGCGCCTGCCATTGCGCCCGTGAACCTCTTCAGTAAGGAGGATTTTCCGCCGCTTCCTGTGGAGGAGGCTTCGGTAGATGTGGACGTCTCTTCAGTCGCGGATGTGCCCCCTGTGTCGACTGTTGCGCCCCCTGTTATTGTCGCCTCTCCTTCGGAGGTTGTGTCATTCCCTGGTGATCGTCCTGCTCCAGCTGGTATCCCTGGGGTTCTTCTGACTGCCTTCTGCTCAAATCCCCCATCTTCCAGTTCGTCCTCTGCTGCGTCTGACCCTGTCCCTCCACCCTTGCCGTCTGTTCCGGCTGTGCTGGGTGATGGGGTGGATCCGGCGCTTCCTCCTGTACCTGGCCTGGTGCCCCATGTGGTTGAGGATGCTGCCGTTCTACGATGTGCATCGGTTCACCTGGCTTGTGTTGCGCGTGTCTCTGAGTCAGCCTCCGGGTCTGATGATGCGCGGCCAGAGGCTAAGCATTCCCGGCGTTCTTCTTTTGCTTGGGCTGACGTTGGCGACTTCGACTTTGGATCTTCCAGCAACGGCGGGGTGACTCCGATTGCGTTGCATACTACGGTGGTGGCGAAGGTGCATTTGCCTGCGGATGCCGGTGCCGGTGTTTCGGCCTCCACTTCTGATATGGTGTCTGCGGATCCTGCTTCAGGTGCGTCGCCTGCGTCGGATGGCTCTGGTTCTTCGTGGGGGGTGGTTCCCCCTGCTGAGGTTCGTGGGGAGTGGGGTGGCCTGGTGGTGGTGTTGAAAAAGGCTGCTCGCTCTGGGGGTTCTGCCACCCCTTCCTCGTTCCCCGTTTCATCGGCGGCGGTCTCGACGCCTCTTTCGTTTGCCTCTTCAGTGTTTCCTGCAGTCTCAGTGGAGGTGTTACCATCTCGTCGACCGTCCCCTGCTTCTGTGCTTACGGCGATGCGGCCGTCTCGGCAGCCCTCGTACACTTCTTCGGTGTCGTCTGCTTCCTCGAAGGACGTGGTTTGGGCTCCCCGGCCTCATTATGCGACTTGCGTCGGTGAGCTTCAGGAGTGGCCGTTTCCGCCTGGTCTGGAGATTCCTGAGTTTATGAAGGGCCCACGGCGCCAGGGGGATCGTCCCCCTACCGACATGAATTATTTGATTTCGGAGGTCTATAAGCGAAAGTATCCTTGGGATTTGTTCCCTGAGAAGTATGTTCCTGTCTCTGAGAAATGTATTCCTCGCTCATGATTCCTTTGTGTATTATGTGTTGTGGGTTGTTTCTATTTGTGTGCATGTTTGTGGGGTGCGGGTCGAGTGTGTGTGTGTGGGTGGGGCGGGTTTGTTTCCCGGTTTCCTGCGTACTCCGGTTTTTGTTGTGGGTTTATTTGTATGGCTTGTGTGTGTGTGTCCGGTTCCTGTGCGGTCCAGGGTTTGGTTAGTGTGTGTGTGTCTGGTTGTGGATGTCATGTACTTATGTTATGTTTTGTGGTTCTATGTTTTTATGGTGCTGTTTGTGCGCTTGTTTGTGTGGTGTTGAGTGCCCTTCAGGCTGTTGGCGTGACCCGGTCTGGGTTTATGCTCTTTGTCATGTTTTGCCTTTGTGCTTTTCTTTTTGTTTGTTGTATAATTGTATTTCTTTTCTTCTTCTTCTTCTTATTATTATTATTATTATTATTATTATTATTATTATTATTATTATTATTATTATTATTATTATTATTATTATTATTATTATTATTATCGTTTTGTGTTGGTGCCTCTCCGTGTGTGTTTGAGGCGCTGGTAGCCTTGTTCTGTATAATTATGTTCTGGTGTTTCATTTCTGTATTGTATTCTGCTGTATTTAAATTAATTGTTGTATTTTGTTTGTAATTATTGTTGTTTTGTGGTCGGCCCTTCCGGCCGGCGTTTTTGTGTTTAGTAATTTTGTTCCTTTATGTTTTTGCAAGTTTGTGCTTTGTCATTTTGTTCTGTTGTTCTATGTTGTATTTGTTTGCTTTTATTGTACTTATAAGCATGCTTGCATGTAAAAAAAAAATAAAAAAAAAATCTGCTAGGGTGGAAGGAAGTGCTGTACTCTTTCATCTGTATATACATCGTACAGTCCCATCATTTTAATGAGTGGCTGTTCTTTGAATCCATTTAGACTCGCTAGTTCCATTTCGTATGTGTTCTAACAGTGCAACTGACACAATGTTGTTTTTGTTATCACACAGACGCTTTAGTCCCATCATAAGATTAATTTCAAATATTCTATCTCGAATGCTAAGTATATTTAATTCTTTCCGCATGTTGAGAACTTTGGTAGTTATAGGACAGCCAAGTATAATTCTGAGTGGTTCATTTTGCATTTTTTCCAGTCTATCAGTACTTTTGCCATTTTGCAGGACTAAAGCTGGTGCATGATTAGTCTATCAGAGACCTTATATACGCTAAATACATCATTTTTGCTATTCTAATATTAACACCGTATTTAGGGCTGTACCCCACTACAGTTCTGAGAGCCTTGGGTCTGTCTCTACATTGTTGATGTAACTTATTGACTGCAGTTGAGGTACAAGGGACAGAGACTCCAAGGTATTTGAAAGAAGAGACATAGTCTATTGGTATGTTATCTATCTTAAATTTTCGCGGTCCACTTTTGCGGCTGCCAATTTGTCTGTTAAATACCTTAGTTTTAGCAGCGTTGATTACAAGACCAAGGCTCTCAAGCTGTATGTATACAATTTAAGACTGTTTGCATTTCGCGGTGGGTTTTAGTATGCACAAGGATGTCATCTACATAGCTGATAGTGATGTTTGCCGGACTAGTTGGGATTGATTTTAGTAAGGCATTAATTAGAACATTAAACAAGATAGGACTGAGTACTCCTCCTTGTGGGGTGCCTAGTTGCATTAATTTAGTTTCACTCTTGTAGCCTTGGAACAGTGCAGAGGACTTCCGGTTGGTAAGATAGCCCCGTATCCATTGTAATAATTGTCCACCTATATCCATTGTCACTAATTCATACATAATCACTTTCCTATTAGCAATATCAAAGGCATTTTATAAATCAAGAAATGTTGTGTACTTGTGCCTTTTATCTGCATGAACAGTAAGAAAGGTTGTGATACAGTTGTGTACACTTTTACCATGCGTAAAACCATTGATATCAGGTGACATGTGCTCTTTAACTCTATACAATAATCTATTAAGCACCATTCTCTTAAAGGTTTTGCACATGCAACTGGTCAGTGAGATGGGACGAAAAGCATCAGGTTGGCCAGGCTTTGGTACAGGTACCGTAAGACTGGTGGTCCATGATACAGGCAACTGCCCAGTGACATAACTCGCATTAAACTATTATCATAATGGGTTACCGGGTACACGATGTAGGAGTCTTAGAATATCATAGGTGATACCGTCCTCACCAGGAGCAGTGCTACTGCCCCTGGAGAGGGCTGCATCCAATTCATAATCTGTATATAGAACATCACATTCATAATATTGCTTGCTCAACATGAAATTTATGAGAGCATTTCTGTCTGTGGACCTCTCCCGCAATTTCTCCCTAGTGCTAGCTGGTAACATTCCAAAGCTGGAAACCTGAGCCCATTTTGTAATTAACTGATTGGCTTTCTGTAGCTGGTTTGGGTGTGAAACTTGTCTATTATTTTTGCCAATAATTTTGTTTATGCCTTTCCAGGCTTTGCCAAGGGCAGTATGCAGGTTAAGTCCACTAACAAAACCCTCCCATTCATTTTGTCTCAGTTCAGTCATTCTCTCCCTTGCCGCTGCAAGCGCGGCTTGAAACAGTTTTAACATTTGAGGAGTTCTAAGGCTCTTGTATGCTTTACCAGTCTGTCTAGCAATTGATTTAAGCTCTTTCAGTTTAGCATCATTATAGTACTGGTTGTGTCTGACCTGTTTACCGGTACGTCTTTTTGTTTGGCGTGACTCACTATTTTTGATGGCCTCATAGGTATTATTTATGAGGTCATCATAAAACTGTTGTACATTCTCAGGCTCATAATTGTTATACCAATGTTCTATGCTGTCTATAAAGAATTTTTCTTGTTCTTTCCTTACTGTTAGCCTGCGTCTACTCAGCTTAGTGCCAGGTAGGTCAACATTAGCCACGTGTATGTTAGCTGTTATGGCTAAATGGTCAGACATTAAGTCATCCATAATATCAGTCTGATGAGTTGTGTATGACAGGTTAAAGCTAATGCACCTCTCTAGGACTCCTCCATATATTTGCGTTGGTTGATTCTTACTGATAATTTGAAAATCATCATACGCATCGAGAAGTGCCAACAATCTTCTCCCGTTGGTGTTTGTGAGTTGATCCCCTAATTGTTTGTGTTTAGCATTTGAATCCCCAATTAATATTGTAGGGTCACTATGTGCAAAATTAGGTAGGTCAGTATACTGGAGGAGGCCAGTAGGTGCAGTGTTGGGCAGTACCACTCATCCTGTGAGTGGATGTACAACCAGTGTTAAGCAGTGTTGGACAGTATCACTCATCCTGTGAGTGGATGTACAACCAGTGTTAAGCAGTGTTGGACAGTATCACTCATCCTGTGAGTGGATGTACAACCAGTGTTAAGCAGTGTTGGGCAGTATCACTCATCCTGTGAGTGGATGTACAACCAGTGTTAAGCAGTGTTGGACAGTATCACTCATCCTGTGAGTGGATGTACAACCAGTGTTAAGCAGTGTTGGACAGTATCACTCATCCTGTGAGTGGATGTACAACCAGTGTTAAGCAGTGTTGGGCAGTATCACTCATCCTGTGAGTGGATGTACAACCAGTGTTAAGCAGTGTTGGGCAGTACCACTCATCCTGTGAGTGGATGTACAACCAGTGTTAAGCAGTGTTGGGCAGTATCACTCATCCTGTGAGTGGATGTACAACCAGTGTTAAGCAGTGTTGGGCAGTACCACTCATCCTGTGAGTGGATGTACAACCAGTGTTAAGCAGTGTTGGGCAGTATCACTCATCCTGTGAGTGGATGTACAACCAGTGTTAAGCAGTGTTGGGCAGTATCACTCATCCTGTGAGTGGATGTACAACCAGTGTTAAGCAGTGTTGGACAGTATCACTCATCCTGTGAGTGGATGTACAACCAGTGTTAAGCAGTGTTGGACAGTATCACTCATCCTGTGAGTGGATGTACAACCAGTGTTAAGCAGTGTTGGGCAGTATCACTCATCCTGTGAGTGGATGTACAACCAGTGTTAAGCAGTGTTGGACAGTATCACTCATCCTGTGAGTGGATGTACAACCAGTGTTAAGCAGTGTTGGACAGTACCACTCACCCTGTGAGCGGACATACCTCAAACAATGGGCCATTTTTTCCTACCACAGACGTGGACACACATTTACAAAGCTAAACAGCATATTTACATTTTCTTCTGTCCTCCATGGACAGGGTCTGAGATCTGTTAAACATGTAGTTTAGAGATTGATTGAGCAATCAACCACAGAAGGCGATTGTTGTGTTAGGCAGAACACACCATCGTGTGAGTGATTGTGTCATCATACGGACAGCTTACAGTTGATCCAAACAATTGAATTGCCAATTGATGCTATTCTCCTTCCTTCTGTTGTGCAATATCCAGAAATTAGTAAATTGACCAATTGTTGAGTTTAATTGCAGCAAATCGAGCGTGTTATTTGGAGAATGATGCTAACCTTATTGCAAGTATTCATCGTTGAGTACAATCATTATCATTATCAAATACAATGTGAGAATGTTTACACTCCTATGTCACAGCGTCACCCATAGGCCTACCTTGGAGCTTTCATTCCCACCACGATTCCCGATCTCTCGATTTGCTACTCCGTAAAAAATGCAACTGTTTCGTCTGACCTGGAACGTCCCAAATTTGCACAGTAAGATAACATACTGGAGCGAAAGATACGGTAGGAAATGTAGAGTAGACCGGGCGAGGAGTAGAGGTACCGTGAGCACTCTCAGAGAACACTGTGTGAACACTGTGTGAACACTGTGTGAACACTGTGTGAACACTGTGTGAACACTGTGTGAACACTGTGTGAACACTGTGAACATCAGAGCTCCTCGGCTGGTCCATATCCTCCTAGATAATGTCAGAAATATTGCCGGTACACAAGATGGACGTACACAAGATGGACGTACACAAGATGGACGTACAGAAGATGGACGTACACAAGATGGACGTACACAAGATGGACGTACACAAGATGGACGTACAGAAGATGGACGTACACAAGATGGACGTACACAAGATGGACGTACACAAGATGGACGTACACAAGATGGACGTACACAAGATGGACGTACACAAGATGGACGTACAGAAGATGGACGTACACAAGATGGACGTACACAAGAAAAGTCCGACAAGTTCTTGCAAGAAGTTAATTACAATTGTGTCTAATCTGAGTAATTCAATTAGGTCTTATTAAAGTGAGGATAATGCTGGTATTGACTGTCACACAGGTCAGAGGGTCATACGCAAGACAATAGGACTAAACTGGGTTGTTTAGACTTAACAAACTTGTAAACTAAAAGTTGTCATAACAGGGGAGAACCCAAACAACCCAACTAACCTATCGTCTATATTACGGTGTTTGAAATTTTATGTAATTTGTCACGTTTTTAACGGAAAGTCACATTAAAAATCGCGCATCGTATTAAGTGAGAGGACAGGTTGTTGTGATTTAAATTAAATTCTAAATTGATTTTTGTCAGTGTTGAAGGTAGTTTAAAATGGTCATAGCTTGGGTCTGTAAGTATTTTTTTTTTTAATTGGGGTGATGCTAATGTTTCTGTTGCTACCACCAATAGTTTCGTTGTATTTTGGTATGTTTTTGCACTTTAGTATGAGAGGTCACCCTGAGTATGTTAACCTGCCTGCCTGTGCGCGATAATTACCGTTTCTGTCACATTTGTTATAATAATTGATATCATCATTTTTTTTTTGTTCTGGTAATAATTATTGTTAAATTATATTCGATTACACATAATCAAATTATTGTTGTTATAATAATTTTAACTAGTGATGAAATTTCATCCCTCGGCCTACTTGCTTAGTACCATCACAAGACACATGGTATCCCAGTACCTCCATAACCCTAGACAACATGGGTCCACATGGTGTCCCAGTACCTCCATAACCTTAGACAACATGGGTCCACATGATATCCCAGTACCTCCATAACCCTAGACAACATGGGTCCACATGGTATCCCAGTACCTCCATAACCTTAGACAACATGGGTCCACATGGTATCCCAGTACCTCTACAACCTTAGACAACATGGGTCCACATGGTATCCCAGTACCTCCATAACTTTAGACAACATGGGTCCACATGATATCCCAGTACCTCCATAACTTTAGACAACATGGGTCCACATGGTATCCCAGTACCTCCATAACCCTAGACAACATGGGTCCACATGGTGTCCCAGTACCTCCACAACCTTAGACAACATGGGTCCACATGGTGTCCCAGTACCTCCATAACCTTAGACAACATGGGTCCACATGGTATCCCAGTACCTCCATAACCCTAGACAACATGGGTCCACATGGTATTCCAGTACCTCCATAACCTTAGACAACATGGGTCCACATGGTATCCCAGTACCTCCATAACCTTAGACAACATGGGTCCACATGGTGTCCCAGTACCTCCATAACCTTAGACAACATGGGTCCACATGGTGTCCCAGTACCTCCATAACCTTAGACAACATGGGTCCACATGGTATCCCAGTACCTCCATAACCTTAGACAACATGGGTCCACATGGTGTCCCAGTACCTCCACAATCCTAGACAACATGGGTCCACATGGTGTCCCAGTACCTTTACAACCTTAGACAACATGGGTCCACATGGTGTCCCAGTACCTTTACAACCTTAGACAACATGGGTCCACATGGTGTCCCAGTACCTCCTCAACTCTAGACAACATGGGTCCACATGGTGTCCCAGTACCTTTACAACCTTAGACAACATGGGTCCACATGGTATCCCAGTACCTCCTCAACTCTAGACAACATGGGTCCACATGGTGTCCCAGTACCTTTACAACCTTAGACAACATGGGTCCACATGGTGTCCCAGTACCTCTACAACCTTAGACAACATGGGTCCACATGGTGTCCCAGTACCTCTACAACCTTAGACAACATGGGTCCACATGGTATCCCAGTACCTCCATAACCTTAGACAACATGGGTCCACATGGTATCCCAGTACCTCCATAACCTTAGACAACATGGGTCCACATGGTGTCCCAGTACCTCCTCAACTCTAGACAACATGGGTCCACATGGTATCTTAGTACCTCCACAACCCTAGACAACATTGGTCCACAACAATGCGCTCTTGTCTATCACAATTGCTGGACCACTATAACACGGCCTTAGACGCCATGGAAGACAAGCAAAACGCCTCCGACAAATGTGTTCATGGAGTTATTACACACAAAAGGCGTTCAGAAGGAATTACCGGAAAAACATAGGAAAATAGATATACAATTTCCTAACATAACCGAGTGTATAATAGTCAAAAAAGGAAAATCCGGACCATCAACCTTGAAGAGCTTAGTCCCCCAGGGTACTGTGCTTGCTCCAGTACTCTTTCTCATTCTCATATCGGACACAGACAAGGACACAACCTATAGTACTGTATCATCCTTTGCAGATGACACTAGGATTTTTATGAGAGTAGACAACATAGAGGAGGCAGTATACCTCCAATCTGATGTAAATCGGGTCTTTCATTCGGCCTCAGAAAAAAAACGATATTTTAATGAAGATAAGTTCCAGTTCCTGCGCTATGGACAAAAGGAAAATATTAAAACGGAAACCCACGTTCAAAACTCAGTCAAATCATATCATAGAACGAAAAACAATGTAAAGGATCTGGGTGTACTCATATCAGAAGACCTTACCTTTCAAGAACACAATAAAGCAGCTGTCACAACTGCAAGAAAAATGACAGGTTGGATAACAAGAACTTTTCACACCAGAGATGCTATAACGATGATGATACTTTTCAAGACGCTAGTGCTCTCTAGAGTGGAGTACTGCTGCACAATGACAGCTGGAGAAATTGCTGACCTGGAGAGCGTGCAGAGATCCTTTACTGCTAGAATCCACTCGGTAAAACATCTAAATTATTGGGACTGATTAAAATGCTTAAATCTGTATTCTCTAGAACGCAGGCGGGAGAGATACATAATAATTTACACGTGGAAAATATTAGAGGGGCTGGTCCCAAATCGGCATACAGAAATAACATCGCATGAGACCAGAAGGGGAACTGTTAGAACGCGTCAAGCCACCACGAATATATATAGCACTTAGAAGTGATCAGGATAAGATTACGGGCTTTTCCTCCCCGTGCCACCTCTTGGGTGGTTTAATCTTCAGCAATCAATCAATCAGGATAAGGATTAAGGCTGGGACTGGGGGAAGGAATGGTGCCCAATCATTTGGACGGCCGAGAATTGAACGCCGACCTGCATGAAGCGAGACGGTCGCTCTACCATTCAGCCCAAGTGGTTGGGCATAAGACCAGAAGGCATGGCAGGATGTACAGAATACCCCAGTCGAAAAGCACATGGGCAATAAGTACTTTGAGAGAGAACTCAATCAACATCAGAGGCTCGAAACTGTTCAACACGCTTCCACTACACTTAAGGGGCATAACTGGCCGACCCCTCACAGTGTTCAAGAGAGAACTTGACAAGCACCTCCAAAGGATCCCGTCCTCAGACCAAGTTTATTCCAGGACTGTTCATTCAGTCCTTTCTGTTTTGAATGCTGTTCATTCAAAACAGGAATTTCCTGAAATATAAATAAATATTTTATTATACATTAGCATATTGTGCATATTTAGGCATAGGTTAGGTTAGGTGTTTAGGTTCTGTTGGCGATTATTTATATTTGTAGTACGTGGGTGAAGCATTTACAGCGTTGTGGTTCGAACACAAGTCGTCACAGAAGCACTTATTCCGGAAGTGTTCGAACGTTATCAGTTGTGAGTCGATTTATTGATTGATTGATTGATGAAGATTAAGCCACCCAGGAGATGGCACGGGCATGAATATCCCGTAAATGGTGATGATGATTGATAAAGATTAAGCCACCCAAGAGCCGTAATGGTGATTGATTGATTGATAAAAATTAAGCCACCCAAAAGGTGGCACGGGCATGAATAGCCCGTAAGCCGTAATGGTATTGTGTAAAGCGTTTTTATATCTGGGTTTAATCCCAAGGGGCCAGATTCACGAAACAGTTACGCAAGCACTTACGAACCTGTACATCTTTTCCCAATCTTTGGCGGCTTTGTTTACAATTATTAAACAGTTAATGAGCTCCGAAGCACCAGGAGGCTGTTTATAACAATAACAACAGCTGATTGGGAAGTTTTCATGCTTGTAAACTGTTTAATAAATGTAACCAAAGCCGTCAAAGATTGAGGAAAGATGTGCACGTTCGTAAGTACTTGCGTAACTGCTTCGTGAATCTGGCCCAAGAGCTGGAGCCTAATCCCCACCAACAGACTACAGGATTACACTCACACCACAACCCTCCCCCCCCCCCATTACAGGCCAAACCCGTTAACCCTTCCTCCTCGCCTATCTCACCTATCAACAGGGAATTAAAACTCACATTTATTATATCTGATAGAGTAAGAAAACTTGTAAAATCTTTTTTAAGATTTGGCGATTTTAAATGAGAACAAGTGGAAGATAAGGGGGTGACAACTATCATCCAGAGATGTCTAGGAGAGTGTCTGGGGGTATGTCTCTATCTGGGGGAGTGTCTTGGGGGATGTCTGTGTCTGAGTGTCTTGGGGTATGTCTGTGTCTGAGTATCTTGGGGTATGTCTGTGTCTGAGTGTCTTGGGGTATGTCTGTGTCTGAGTGTCTTGGGGCATGTCTGTGTCTTGAGGTATGTCTGTGTCTGAGTGTCTTGGGGTATGTCTGTGTCTGAGTGTCTTGGGGTATGTCTGTGTCTGAGTGTCTTGGGGCATGTCTGTGTCTTGAGGTATGTCTGTGTCTGAGTGTCTTGGGGTATGTCTGTGTCTGAGTGTCTTGGGGTATGTCTGTGTCTGAGTGTCTTGGGGTATGTCTGTGTCTGAGTGTCTTGGGGCATGTCTGTGTCTTGAGGTATGTCTGTGTCTGAGTGTCTTGGGGTATGTCTGTGTCTGAGTGTCTTGGGGCATGTCTGTGTCTGAGTGTCTTGGGGTATGTCTGTGTCTGAGTGTCTTGGGGTATGTCTGTGTGTCTTGGGGTATGTCTGTGTCTGAGTATCTTGGGGTATGTCTGTGTCTGGGAAAGTATATGGGAGTATATGTATGTTTTAGAGTATGACTGGGGCATGTCTGTGTCTAGGGGGTATGCCTGTGTGGGAAGATGTCTGGGGGTATGTCTGTCCAGGAGAATATCTGGGGATGGTGGTACGTTTGTGTCTAGAAAAATGTGTAAGGATTAATATACCCAGGTTAATATACCGTTGAGGAGCATGCCCTTTGTTACGGCCCTCTCGGGACGCAACGGGGTCCTTACTCTGATGTTGTTAGAGGAAGATATATATATCCGTTCCCAAGCCAGTAGTGGCTATCAAGGGATGAGATCCGTGACGCAAGTAACTTAAAGGGAGTAGGGAAAGAAAGCTAAGAACTTAATATTATAATTATCACCATCACCGATTAAATATATAAAATAAAAGAGTGCACAAGGGGGAGGGGTATTAACACTAGACAAGGGGATTATTCACAATATAGTCTTCTGCTGAAGACTCTGGATCCAGAAGCTAGGTGCTGAGTCCTCGGTGCTCTCTTCGTGGCCACACAACGAATTCTCCAAAGAAGTTGAGCCTACCCTGGCCACAGGTCAGCCAAAACACAGGTCCACTGGGGGCACCGCCGTGGAGGCCGTCAACCACACGTCCAGCTGGTCTGCTGGCAGGTTCTGAACCAGCCAAGCTGGTCAGGCCACTCCACGAACGATAAAAGGGGAACGCCCTAGACAGGAGCCTCGTGTGACACCACAAATCACTCTCCTGTCTTCAGTACCCCAGTGGATGATCGTCTCCAACAGTCGGTCCCGGGTAAATCCTTTTACTGCCACTCCACTGGCAGGCTAACACACCACAGTGTTCTTCCGGGGGGGACGACTTCACAACAGCTGCAGCAAAGTTCAAGGTACGGAGACTGGCTGCCTCGGGTAGACTGACTCGACTCCCATCACAGTAGTCCCAGGTCGACTCTGTAAGCAGACACGTCATCAATAACTGGGACACTAAAACACCTCACTTACGGGCTCGGGCACAAACACCTGACGTATCCAGTCCATAGATGGCGCTGTCGTCGGAGCACCACCTCACCAGAGGTCAGGAGCGGCTGTGTTGTGAGCTGCACAGGACTGGAAACTGGCCCTTGTGGCTGGTTCACCTTGTCCTCACCAGGTGTCGTCGTCCGTTTGGCGGGGGTTTCGGGAGCTGACCCACAGATGGCGTGGTCGTTACTGCTCCGTGCTCGGACGCTGGATCCGGGTTCGTAACACCCTTGGAGAGTGCGCCCTGGGGAATATACCCTGGGAGAATATGCCCTGGGGAAAGTACCCAGGAGGAATATGCCCTGGTGGGAATATGCCCACCAGGGCATAAACTCTCACATTCGAAGTGCGCTCCGTAAAAAAATGGAACTGTTTCACATAAGTAGAAACCTCCGAATGCCACCCACCTGACCTATCGTGGCTGTTGGGTAGACAACGTTGATATTACGGTGGTTTACCAACACCTTACATTTTGTAACGGATTGTTTAATTCCGTTAAAAATGCGACGTATTGGTGAGAGTACAAAGTTGAGCTTAGGATGTGTGAGGGACCTGAGATGGTGGTGACGGTGAGGTTGTGATGGTGGTGATGGTGAGGTTGTGATGGTGGTGATGGTGAGGTTGTGAGGCGCGGTGATGGCTATCTTGACGTTATCTTGAGATGATTTCGGGGCTTTAGTGTCCCCGCGGCCTGGTCCTCGACCAGGCCTCCACCCCCAGGAAGGAGTCCGTGACAGCTGACTAACACCCAGGTACCTATTTTACTGCTAGCTAGGGCATAGGGTGAAAGAAAGTCTGCCCATTGTTTCTCGCCGGCGCCCGGGATCGAACCCGGGACCACAGGGTCACAAGTCCAGTGTGCTGTCCGCTCGGCCGACCGGCTCTCCCGGATGGCTTAAGGCATGTTGTGACCGTTCCTCTGACCACACCACAGCTGGAGGTGTGACACAGCTGGAGGTGTGTGACACAGCTGGAGGTGTGTGTCACAGCTGGAGGTGTGTCACAGCTGGAGGTGTGTCACAGCTGGAGGTGTGACACAGCTGGAGGTGTGTCACAGCTGGAGGTGTGACACAGCTGGAGGTGTGACACAGCTGGAGGTGTGTCACAGCTGGAGGTGTGTCACAGCTGGAGGTGTGTGTCACAGCTGGAGGTGTGTCACAGTCGGAGGGGTGTCACAGCTGGAGGTGTGTCACAGCTGGAGGTGTGTGTCACAGCTGGAGGTGTGTCACAGCTGAAGGTGTGTCACAGCTGGAGGTGTGTGTCACAGCTGGAGGTGTGTCCCAGCTGGAGGTGTGTGTCACAGCTGGAGGTGTGTCACAGCTGGAGGTGTGTGTCACAGCTGGAGGTGTGTGTCACAGCTGGAGGTGTGTGTCACAGCTGGAGGTGTGTGTCACAGCTGGAGGTGTGATACAGCTGGAGGTGTGTGTCACAGCTGGAGGTGTGTGTCACAGCTGGAGGTGTGTCACAGCTGGAGGTGTGTGTCACAGCTGGAGGTGTGTCACAGCTGGAGGTGTGTGTCACAGCTGGAGGTGTGTGTCACAGCTGGAGGTGTGATACAGCTGGAGGTGTGTGTCACAGCTGGAGGTGTGTGTCACAGCTGGAGGTGTGATACAGCTGGAGGTGTGTGTCACAGCTGGAGGTGTGATACAGCTGGAGGTGTGTGTCACAGCTGGAGGTGTGTGATACAGCTGGAGGTGTGTGTCACAGCTGGAGGTGTGATACAGCTGGAGGTGTGTGTCACAGCTGGAGGTGTGTGACACAGCTGGAGGTGTGATACAGCTGGAGGTGTGTCACAGCTGGAGGTGTGTGACACAGCTGGAGGTGTGATACAGCTGGAGGTGTGTCACAGCTGGAGGTGTGATACAGCTGGAGGTGTGTCACAGCTGGAGGTGTGTCACAGCAGGAGGTGTGTGACACAGCTGGAGGTGTGATACAGCTGGAGGTGTGTGTCACAGCTGGAGGTGTGATACAGCTGGAGGTGTGTGTCACAGCTGGAGGTGTGTGTCACAGCTGGAGGTGTGTCACAGCTGGAGGTGTGTGTCACAGCTGGAGGTGTGTGTCACAGCTGGAGGTGTGTGTCACAGCTGGAGGTGTGTGACACAGCTGGAGGTGTGATACAGCTGGAGGTGTGTGTCACAGCTGGAGGTGTGTGACACAGCTGGAGGTGTGTCACAGCTGGAGGTGTGACACAGCTGGAGGTGTGTCACAGCTGGAGGCGGGAGGTACAGCACACATAGATAAGGGTGCTGGTGTCTGGTGTACATGTGTCTTATCGCCTCGGGTGTGATAAGATATTAGTGTTGCTGTGTTAGCTGTGTACTTCCTCCTCCACCGTGCCAGACTCCTCCCATATGCCTCTATCTTAACAGCGCATCGTTCCATAGGCCTCTATCTTAACAGCGCATCGTCCCATAGGCCTCTATCTTAACAGCGCATCGTTCCATAGGCCTCTATCTTAACAACGCATCGTCCCATAGGCCTCTATCTTAACAGCGCATCGTTCCATAGGCCTCTATCTTAACAGCGCATCGTCCCATAGGCCTCTATCTTAACAGCGCATCGTTCCATAGGCCTCTATCTTAACAACGCATCGTCCCATAGGCCTCTATCTTAACAGCGCATCGTTCCATAGGCCTCTATCTTAACAACGCATCGTTCCATAGGCCTCTATCTTAACAACGCATCGTTCCATAGGCCTCTATCTTAACAGCGCATCGTTCCATAGGCCTCTATCTTAACAGCGCATCGTTCCATAGGCCTCTATCTTAACAACGCATCGTTCCATAGGCCTCTATCTTAACAACGCATCGTTCCATAGGCCTCTATCTTAACAACGCATCGTTCCATAGGCCTCTATCTTAACAACGCATTGTTCCGTAGGCCTCTATCTTAACACCACAAAGCTTCCATAGGTCTATCAAAACAGCGATGGGCCTTTATCCAATATAACCCGCTTTCGAAATATGAAGTCTTAAGCCTAATTTCTCCCAGCCTTGCAGAATTAGAATAACATTTTTTTAAATGATTAATAATAATAATAATTGGAACAATTATAATAATTTGAAATTATATCAATTATTGTGTTCATTTTTTATCAGCGCCGTGTGGTAAAGTTAAGAGCAACTGTGCCTAAGAACTCACAGTATTGACCGATCAGTTATGAAACGTTGTGAATACTGGATTCCTTACTCCCCGTTTTTAAAATCCGTTTTTCAGGTATTTACTAAACTCTTGCCACTAGAGCGTTTTCCTGGGGATCTATTGGAGGTGTAAATCCTGAGTAATACCACACACTAAATCTGTTGTTAAGCCTGAACTTTCCGCCACGCTGGTGAAGGCGGGAGAACTATTGGACGGTGGCGGCTATCTCCTTCCTCCAGCTGCCTCCCGTGACGTCAGACCTCGGGTGACGTCAGCCCTCGTGTGACGTCACAGCTTGCATGACGTCAGAGACGGGGCCATTCAAAATTGCCAACACTTGTCCAAAACTGTTTGAAGCAGAAAATAGCTACACTATCCGTTTGCGTATTTACCTAGCAAGGTTTGAAGGGGCCGAGCTTCAGCTCATGGGCCCTAATTGTCCAACTGGCGTCTGTTTTTTGTTAGATATTTTAAAAAATTACGAAAGTAGCTGCTACTGATTTTCTACCTGAAATTCATTGCATTTATTTTTTAGTCTTGTATTTAAAAATAAATGTTGACGCCCATTTGAGTTATTTGTGTAGGCAGCTGTCATGACGTGTTTTCCATGGCCGGAACAGGAAGCCTATTATAGGCTTATCGCGGTCCTCTTCCCCCTGGACACAACCCACAACAGGTGCTTAATTCAGGCGTACTGATTTATAGCTAGGGTGAACAGGCGCATCAGATGTAAAGACACCAAAAGACTCGTTTTGCGTGGGTGTAATAACTCTGCGTCCGCTGTATTTTCCATTGAACATTTATACTGAATTTATGCCCTCGGAGCCTTCTTCTAGTGACTTAGGTCGGGAGTCAGTACATAAGACAACCTACGGGTAGAAAGGCGGGGTCCAAGAGCTAACAGTTCCATTCTTCAGGCACAAGCAGTAAATACACACACACACACACACACACACACACACACACACACACACACACACACACACACACACACACACACACACACACACACGGGTACAAAGGCGGGACCAAAGAGCCAGAGCTCAACCCCCGCAAGCACAATTAGGTGAGTACACACACACACACACAGAAGTGCTGGGAAGACGGGACACCACGAGCGTTGCTCTCATCCTGTAACTACAGTTAGGTAATTACTTAGGTAATTACACACACGTCTCTTTTGCAGAGTGGTAGACTGTGGGAACAAGTTAAGTGTTACCTTCATATAGAATAAGGTAGCAGCATATTACTGTATATACCTAAGCTTGCTAATAAAAAACTAAACATTGTTCTGCAGAACATTGCTTACAATGCCTTGAGATTGAAGTAAGTTCCCCTATGGTTATTTTTATTCCTAATGGTAGACTCCATGTTTATAAAATAAATAAAATAAAATAAATAAAATAAAATGTTTATTTAGGTAAGGTACATACATACAATAAATTTTTACAAAGAGGGGTTGACTTATAGGTAGAGCTAGTACATACAATGCCTAAAGCCACTATTACGGATCACTATTATGGATCAGAGTCACTATTATCTGAATGATTATTTTTTTCCTGCCATTCCGAAGTGTTGCGTTGTTACTGATGATTGGTGTCCGTGTCAGGTGGCAGTTAGTGTACCCGGCTTGTTAACTTGGTCTCCAGTTTGATTCTTGAATAGGACGAGACATTTTAGGCGCGTTTAATTCACCTGCTAGTAAACAAGCACATGGTATTTAGTCGACTGTTGTGGGTTGCATCTTGGGTAATGGTCAGTCGCTGGCTACAACCACAAAAATATAAAATAATACTTTGTGATATTTGAGCATTAAACTCTCATTCAAAAGTGACGGCAGTTTTTCCACTATGGATGGAGTGTACACAGTGTTCCTCCCAACACACTCCACATGTTGTAGTGTTGCTACAATAAAAGCTACCACAGAACTGACACAGCCTAACCATCAACCAAACCTAACATGCTCTAGGCCTAAATATGTAACCCATGTCTTATAATACAAAATTTTAGACCTAATTTGGCACATATATATTCTATATTAGGCTTCGGCAGGTTTGATTGTTACCTCCTTTCTCAGGCCTACAAAATTATTAATTTGTTTAAACAGATGTGTACAGGACTAGACGACTTCTGACACCTAGTAACAGATACTATAATTTTTGGTGATTGAAGATGTGTTTAAAGTTTACAGATGATTTAGGGACTTTAGAAAGACTTCAAAACAGGCATAGAATTCACTTATCAAAATTAACTCTGCTTGTCTGGTGGGGTTCTAGGAGGATGAAGGGAAACTTAGTCAAAGTGGGACACCTGGTTCTGTTAGAAGAATTAAAACTGCATGACACATAGAAGGTTTAAGTGTATTTCTAGGAGAGAGAGAGAGAGAGAGAGAGAGAGAGAGAGAGAGAGAGAGAGAGAGAGAGAGAGAGAGACTATTTAAATGGTACTCCGACAGATACACAGAAACCCATAAACATGTTCACCTTATACTTGCTAACTGAAGACCTAGTTACCTTCGCCAATGTTCTCACTAAACAGATAAGAGATACAAGAGCCCCACACACACAATATAATAGACCATAACGCTTCACACACACACACACACCACAGCATAAGCCAGCCACCTTTGGACCCAAGTACTCGAGAGATATGAGACATCACAGCCTAAGGCCTATATTAGCACGTGTGCCTTATTGTCATGAAAGTGACTGTGGTATATCCAAAAGCATATAATAATATACGAATCATGGCGTGACCTGTCCTAATTACCCGCTATATGTTACAAGCTTATCATCAGTGTCACCAATTAATCACCAAATTTATACCGAAACAAACCCATGAGGAGGATGAGGGGAAGAGAGACCCGGGCAGCGCCGGGTACCTCACATGAGGCAGAGTTATTTACTTGGTGATGTGTAAAGAATTTAAATTATCTTGTGATTATTTTTATTTACCTGCATAAATTTACGTACAGGAAAGTGCAGTGATGAGAAAGCACATTTGCAATTTAGGTTTTTTCTTAAGGCTTTTTATTGTTGTCTAAGAAATCTTAAGTTGCGTTCTTGCGTGTGCTTGCAAGTTGGTTCACAGGCTGGTTAGCTGGGTGGTGGGTTGATTGGTTGATTGGTTTGTTGATTGGATCTTGCTTAAGAGGACTTGTAGAGGGAGCATCTGAAGTTACTGGCTTGCCTGGAGGTCAACACAGTACCAGCATTGCAAATCAAGTGACAGAGAACGGTATACAATACTTGCAACAGTAGTTGCCAGATCTGTTAGTGTTCGAGCCTCTATACTAATGTTTGGGAACACTTTAGCTACGCCAGGCATTAGTATTGGTTATCTCGCTCTACACCAGGCATTAGTATTGGTTATCTCGCTCTACAGCAGGCATTAGTATTGGTTATCTCGCTTTACACCAGGCATTAGTATTGGTTATCTCGCTCTACACCAGGCATTAGTATTGGTTATCTCGCTCTACAGCAGGCATTAGTATTGGTTATCTCGCTCTACACCAGGCATTAGTATTGGTTATCTCGCTCTACAGCAGGCATTAGTATTGGTTATCTCGCTCTACACCAGGCATTAGTATTGGTTATCTCGCTCTACAGCAGGCATTAGTATTGGTTATCTCGCTCTACACCAGGCATTAATATTGGTTATCTCGCTCTACACCAGACATTAGTATTGGTTATCTCGCTCTATACCAGGCATTAGTATTGGTTATCTCGCTCTATACCAGGCATTAGTATTGGTTATCTCGCTCTATACCAGGCATTAGTATTGGTTAACCTCTCAACTCTACCATCTCTCTCTATTGTAAGTTTTAATACACGAAATTCCTAGTAAAGAACAACCAGAACGTACGAACCCTAGCAACCCACCTAACCTAATCTGCTGATGCAGGGAAAACAACTTGGATGCTTGTGAGCCGCTCCTTTATATAATAGGCTGCATTTGGTACGTTGATTGCCACAACGTACAAAACACGACCCATTAGTTGAGAGGACGGGTTGTGTACTTTACAATTGACTAAGGACAAGTACTTCTCTTCTTGAACCATAAGTTCGTGGATTTAGAGCCGTGGAAAGAGCAGATTAGGGAGAGATATAGGATGTTGTGTTTATATTTTTATATATCCGAGGTGTCTGACGACACCATAACGACAATTTTTTAAATTACCGGTAAAGGTTTTGGACGCTACTGATTCCCGAATCCCATTTGGGAGTCACACTATACAGTATTCACAGGAGCAAGGGTCCCATCCCGAATACTGTTTGTGGTTCCAAATATATATTTCGAATGCTATACATTTTTGGCATTTTTTTTCTACCACAGACGTGGCCACACATTTACAATGCTAATCAGCATATATACATTTTCTTCTGTCCTCCATGGACAGGGTGAGAGATGTGTTAAACATATAGTTCAAGGGTTTATTGAACACTCAACCACAGAAGGTGATTCGGTGCTTTTAAAATGCTAAGCTAACCTACACACGTAAATACATAGATATACAGATTTACGTATGCCCTACATAAAGTGTTCGATGTGTCTTTTACATAGTGTCATTAATGTGCATTTACAAAGGTGAAATGTAATTCTGATCAGCTTCCATATATACTTTATACACATACATATACATACACACACACACATATATTTATAAATAATATAGTATGTAAACATAAAAAAATATTAAAACTGGGTTTTAACAGCAAATTAGAGTGAGTTTTAATTAAAACTGTGCAAGTCTATGAATATATATTGTGCTCTTATTTATACCAAGGGACTGGCATTCATGCTGGAAACAACAACAGCTGGATTGACCAGTCAACGTGGTGGATACATGTATCGCATAACCAATCACTGAGGCGGATACATATATCGTATCGCCAATCACTGGGACATACATATAACAAATGACCAATCACCGAGGCAGATACATATTTCGCACAACCAAACAGAGATAGATACATATCGCATGACCAATCACCGACGCGGATACAAATGGTTTGACCAATCACGGAGGCGGAGACATTATCGTAAGACCAATCACCAAGACGGATAGATATAGTATGACCAATCACCGAGGCGGATACATATCGCATGGGCTTGCACAGATTTAAATAAAACTGATGAAATATGAATATATATTAAATCTTCCATGGAAGATATTTGCATATCAAACCGCCTGTGATATCTTCGACCTTGAAAAAGCGCGGGACAATTGAATGTGGGCGGCGGGTAAGAGGACTGTTTGTTCTGGTGCCTGGCACGGGCACGAGGGTGTCGGTGGGTTGTTTTGGTCACTGACACGGTCCGGCACGGCTGTGTTGGTCACTGACACCGTCCGACACAGATATATTGGTCACTGACACGCACCATCACGGGTGTGTGTAATGCACTGACACGGTTCCATATTATGGATGTATTAGTCAATGACACGGGCCGGCTCGCCCCCCAAAAAATGGCGGCAGCCACATAATAAGGAATATTGTGATGAGGTGGGATTACCGTTGCGTGCTGGGCTCCCTGCATGACCCCCCAAGCTCTGTGCCTTGCCCCAGTCCCCAGTGCCTGTACCGGGTACGCCATGGTGCACTATGCACCATGGCGTTCCCGGTACTATAACTACTCGACCAATCGTGACTGTACAAAAGTCATTGGGAGCCGAGGCTATATCCCCAACGACTCGACAGCACTTGGTGGTAAGCTTGGACATAGTTATTTCATGGAATCGCCTCATTTTGTGGGGCCACGTGAACAACACAAATGTGCTCCTGGCAGTCTAGGTTCGAATCCTTCTGGGGTGTGGGGTTTATAGTTATAAAAAGTTATTTTTTATAACTGAATAGGTTTTTCAGTTGTATATATATATATATATATATATATATATATATATATATATATATATATATATATATATATATATATTAGTATATTTTGGTAGCAGTCTTTCCTGTAGACATATTTTATTAAATATGACCGAAAAAGTAAGATTAATAAGGCAGTAAGGTAAGGCAGGTTCTAGTCAATAACGGCTTCTCCAATGGTTTCATCGAAGACATCATAAGAAGGAAAGTGAAAAGCCATGCAACCTCCGAAGAGACAACTAACACAACACCTATACCCCCTATTAGACTATTTTACAGGAACTTCTTTTCCACAGCTCATAAAACAGAGGAAAGGGTCCTGAAAGATATTGTTAATAGAAACGTTATCCCTACAGACAAAAATCAGAGGATACAACTGACGATTTACTATAAAACCAGAAAAACGGCCAGCCTACTCATGAGAAACTCTCCAGACACGAAACAGAACGCTTTAAAAGAGACTAACGTCGTCTATGCCTTCAAATGCCCACTTGGGGACTGTAAGCTCCAAAAAACCCAGTATATAGGCAAGACAACAACATCTCTTTCTAGGCGTTTAACGATGCATAAACAACAGGGCTCCATTAAGGAACATATAATCTCTTCCCATAACCAAACCATCGCCAGAGAAATCTTAGTAAACAACACAGAAATCATCGATAGATACAGCGATAGCAGGCGGCTAGACGTTTGCGAGGCACTACACATCAAGAAGTCAACACCAGCAATCAACAGCCAATTATTGCACAACTATATTCTACCCACCTCAAGACTCCGCTCCAATATAGAAGCATCAAGAAATATGGACCAATAGGCTTTCTACAAACACTTCTATTCAATATCCATTGTTTCGTGTTCTGTCTTGTGTTGATACTTTTAATACCCTATTAATATCCTCTAATGCCACATCATCCTTCCCACCTTACTCAAATGTAATGCCACATCACCCTTCCCACCTCACTCAAATGTAGATATAAAATCAGGGAAACGCAAGTTCTAATCAGTTGTGTATTTGTGAAGTCTTTGAAAATGTAATAAGTTTTACGAAACGCGCCCGTGTCGCGTCAGACTAGAAATAAAAATGAATTTTGGAGAAGTGATTTTTGATTTACCTCCAACAGTGAAGCATAATGTACGAAAGATTGAGAAAATTCGTGTTAGAATTATTAATCTTACTTTTTCGGTCATATTTAATAATATATATATATATATATATATATATATATATATATATGCGAACAAGCCTGAATGGTCCCCAGGACAATATGCAACTGAAAACTCACACCCCAGAAGTGACTCGAACCCATACTCCCAGGAGCAACGCAACTGGTATGTACAAGACGCCTTAATCCACTTGACCATCACGACCGGACATAATGAGGTGATAGCCGAGGCTATTTGAACCACCCCACCGCCGGCACTCGGATAGTAATCTTGGGCATAGCATTTTACCAAATCACCTCATTCCTCGGCTATCACCTCATTATGTCCGGTCGTGATGGTCAAGTGGATTAAGGCGTCTTGTACATACCAGTTGCGTTGCTCCTGGGAGTATGGGTTCGAGTCACTTCTGGGGTGTGAGTTTTCAGTTATATA
This sequence comes from Procambarus clarkii, assembly GCF_040958095.1. Lineage (NCBI taxonomy): Eukaryota > Metazoa > Arthropoda > Malacostraca > Decapoda > Cambaridae > Procambarus > Procambarus clarkii. The sequence goes on along the minus strand of NC_091159.1, from coordinate 9,810,073 downwards.
TATATATATATATATATATATATATATATATATATATATATATATATATATATATATATATATATATATATATATATAACTGAAAACTCACACCCCAGAAGTGACTCGAACCCATACTCCCAGAAGCAACGCATCTGGTATGTACAAGACGCCTTAATCCACTTGACCATCACGACCGGACAAAATGAGGTGATAGCCGAGGCTATTTGAACCACCCCACCGCCGGCACTCGGATAGTTATCTTGGGCATAGCATTTTACCAAATCACCTCATTCTTTGGGGCAACACGTGAGGAACACAAATGCGAACAAGCCTGAATGGTCCCCAGGACATATGCAACTGAAAACTCACACCCCAGAAGTGACTCGAACCCATACTCCCAGAAGCAAATATATTGCTTCTGGGAGTATGGGTTCGAGTCACTTCTGGGGTGTGAGTTTTCAGTTGCATATGTCCTGGGGACCATTCAGGCTTGTTCGCATATATATATATATATATATATATATATATTTTTTTTTTTTTTTTTTAAGTTTATGAGGGTACCACCTCTGGTGCCAATGTGGGGACCCATAGCCTCGGAGAAGAAAATAAAAAGTATTCAGAGGAGACCTTGTGGTTTCTCACTGAACACTAATATTATCTTCTCCTACCACCCATATATATATATATATATATATATATATATATATATATATATATATATATATATATATATATATATATATATACACCTGGTTGATACCTGATTGATGGGGTTCTGAGAGTTCTACTCCCCAAGCCCGGCCCGAGGCCAGGCTTGACTTGTGAGAGTTTGGTCCACCAGGCTGTTGCTTGGAGCGGCCCGTAGGCCCACATACCCACCACACACACACACACACACACACACACACACACACACACACACACACACACACACACACACACACACACACATATATATATATATATATATATATATATATATATATATATATATATATTATATATATATATATATCGGAACTGGAAAATTGAATTTATACAATAAAAAGCTAAAAGTGTATTTAACATACAAAGGCTGATATTTTAATATTTGAAAAGGCGGAACAAAATTCAAATCAATGTTGATGCAACATAAAGATTCTCGTGGCAGTGCAGCGAGCACTAATATTATTACAGAATCCAAAGTGCATTTAACAAATATGCATGATAAATGCCACGCACGATTCTAAAATCATATGCACATATATTTATACAAAAAAAGTAGTTAAATACAAGGAGTTGCACGTGAAAGTAAACTTTTTATTTATGTCTTCCAACTAGATATCGTACAAGGCAGACAAGTGTTCCGTAAATATTTAAAACCAAACTTAATCTCACTATAAATTTGTATACCGTGTCCCGCTGTATTGGTAGTATAAACGCTTATATTGCTGGCAAATTATCCAAACTGCTGTTCAGAAAACGTATATTTCAAAGGCACAAAATGCCCTCCATTCAGTACAGTTTGCTACGTTTAATTTGATAATGGTTTATCGGATACGGGGTGTCACTAAATAATAGGATAAAAAAAGGTTATAATATGTAAATGAGTATTCCTCAGTGGGTTTGATAGTAATTCCGATTTAATATATATAAAAAGTGTATCAACTTACGCGTAATAATGGCTAAATCCACATGTAAAGATTACATAAAAATATATCCGGTAGCACAGCAACGAACTTTAAAGCTAACTGCATGTGCAACTTAAAACGGTCTAGACGCAGGACAGACTCTGGACATGCACTTTATATACATTGAAAATGTACGATTATTATCCAAAATGTTACTTTTGTAATATACTGTTATATATACTTATAAACTGATTTCATCAGGTTTCAAACCAGTGAGGCCAGGGATCACACCACACTGGCTACCACAGTACTAATACCACTACCCCAGTCACTGCCTCTATAAGCCTGGGTTGGTCCTGGAGCTACTTCATAACCAAAGATCACATTCATTCCAAAAAAATCTACCACTTACGGGCTATTCATGCCCGTGCCACCTTTTGGGTGGCTTAATCTTTATCAATCAATCAATCTGGAACCACAGTTACAACCCCGTTCCTGTGCCAGGTAAGTCCACTACGGGCTCACCATCTTGTGCTACTTGGAACTTTTGTTCCGAGTAGCTGAATCTAAAACAACAACAACCTGGAACTCATTACGGGCTATTCATGCTCGTGTCACCTCAAGGAGGGGGGGGGGCATAATCTTCATCAAACAATCTGGAACTCACATGTTGAATGAGCTCCATGACCAACCTGGACCGGTGATGCCTTTTGAGTACAGTTTTTCATAAAATCCTAGCACATGCGGAGACTGCGTTGAGCTCACAAGTATGAAACAAAGCTTGAATGGTCCCCAAGCTGTAAATCATTGTAAACTATGATCTCACAGGGTTCGAACCTGTTCAGATCATTGTATTGCCAAAAACTGAATGTGTTAGACGAAGTAGTAGTTGAAGCTAACTCGAGACTCAATTTTAAATGTAAATAATATAAAGTTGGAACAGCCAATACATTAAACTAAGAATGTTTGGAACACACAGATAGTAGACGCCGAGCTGCACCGTGCAAGTACATGTAAGTGAGCATGTCATATACTTCAATGACATAGATGAGAATACCTGTATTACAAACCACATCATCATATTTGTAGATGACAGTAAGATCATTGGTAAAGTGGAAAGTGAAGATGATATTGAGACCCTACAAAGAGATCTACAGGAACTCCACAAATGGTCAGATGACTGGCAAATGCTTTTTAATGTCGATAAATACAAGACTTTGCATGTGGAGCACAACAATCCACGTCACAACTACCAAATTGACAGCACCATCTTACAAAACGATAAATGAAGAAAAGGACTTGTCAGAATGGATGAAAAGGATGCTGTCAGAATCCATCATTTACTAAAAGTTGCACAACAAGTAGGAGCAGCATTAACAAAAAACAAAAAGCGAACCAAACACTGGGAATAATCAAGCGTACCTTTACCTTCAAGGAAAAGAAAGTAGTCGTTCAATCGTATAGACCTGGTACTCTGGTACGACCCACCTGGATTATTGCATCCAAGCATGGAGACCTCATCTTCAGAAAGATATAGCTGCTCTTAAGAAGTTGCAACACCGGGCAACAAAAATTATCCCAGAGCTTAGTCATCTCACGTATCAGGAACGGTTGAGGGCCAGTGGGCTAACAACACTGCAAACCAGGTATTCCAGGGCGGATCTCATCGAAACCTTTAAAATACTGAACAATTTGGAGGATGTCGATCCGGGCAATTTCTTCAAAAAGTCAGGTGTAACACGAACGAGGAGCAACGGGTTCCAGCTCAACAAACCACAATGTAGGACAGAAAACATTAGATGTTTTTTCACCCGTAGGGTTGTAAACTCGTGGATCCGCCTACCCGCCGAAGCCGTAAACTCCAAAACGGTTTGGCTTTAAAATACAGCTGGAAAAGATCATCAGGGTAAATGGGGAGGACCTTTGAAGAGCCGCCGGCTTCCTGTCCTCTTCGATGCCACTAGTTTTGATGGCCTTCAGGTAAATTCAGATAAATACATAACTACGCCTGTAACTGCACACATGACCTTAGGAGTGACCGCTGCGGGAAGTAGAGAGGCCGTCATAGCCTCACCCAGCGGGGCGATGCAGCAACTCCTGTAATTCAGGACATAATGCACAGGAAACGTGGACAGCCGCGTGGCCGTGACTAGACACAACAGGAATCTGCCTGACAATAACTCTCCTAATGTTAACTACAGTATTTGCCAGCGATCCCTAGTTGTGTACTTTCTTATCTCTTCATGTTCAAAAATTCTAAAGCTATAAAAACTAGATGAACTATACAACTTTACCACGACAAACATACTGACTGGGAAATGTAATTGTCATGCCTAACAATGAAGGACAATCCAGCTGTATCGGGAGCGTCCATAAAAACGTGAAACATCCGTTCTGCGAAAATGAAAAAAAAAAACAGTGACAATTTGAATAATAGACAGCTAAACGCGTAGTTGTTGAAACAAGCTTTAAAAAATATCAGAATAAAGTTTATTTTGTGCCTAACCAAAGGTGAACAACACTCCTCCATCTCTGAAGGTCAGACTGTCTTGAGCCCATGAGGACTGAAGGAATTAAACATGAATTGTTCTTTTATTAAGATAACATCTTTAACAAATGATTGATTTTGCACAATTTGAGTAAACGAGTTAGGTTTTATTGCATCGAGGATCTGTCATATTAACTGCCACACAAGACAGAATTACACACATGACTAAGAAGTCGAAATTACAGATTTAAACATTTCTTTCTGGGGCTACAGGCCTACTACATCAGACATTGTTAATTAATGCCAACTACTATGGGGGGGAGGAGTATACGCCTCCGCGCGGGTCTCTCTTGTGTCTGCGTGCGGGTCCGCAGCAAACACAATATCCAAGAACAATGCTAATACGGGCTATTCTGAATACCTATAACTATAACGTTGCCTATATACTATAACGTTGCCTATAACGTATACTTATATACCTATAACGTTGATTCAGCATTTGAATTAGTTTTGATTCAACGTGGAACAAACGCCACTCTTGGATAATGTCCCCAATTCAATTTCTTTCTTTATTATGCACCCCATACCCATCCCGTGGGCGGTGGTGTAAAGGATTACAGAGGCACATAATCGGTTCAGGAACTGAAGCCTCTAGTTCGTTTAGCTAAGCAAATAACAATCTTTTGACGCTAGTTACAAAATTAATAATGTTATATATACATGTACACATACTCATGCATACATGTACATATACATATATACATACACATACATATTTAATCATCCACACAAATACACACATCAATAATCTTTTGTGTCACAAGTGATTCAACAAGAGGCTCACAACAGTCACTATACAAGGCACTTACATCTATGATGAGTTGCAAAGTTACTAGTCTTGCTGCACACCCACCCAACTGGGCGGCAGCTTTACAGTCATGTGCTCCACACCCACCCAACTGGGCGGCAGCTTTACAGTCATGTGCATGCATTACCTACAGTAAGCAAATTTTGGATACTTCGCTAAGATTTCGGGCAGCACATCATTATGAATGAAGTACTTGTCATGTTCACAGAAAATGGTACCATCCGTTTTCTATGTGCGGCGGCTGAGACGCCAGAGAGAAGGTAAACAAGAGAGCGTACAGGACGCCCGCCAAGCTTGGTAGCTACTAGTCATGTAATCATATTAAGTATTAAAGTCAGTAACCAAGTCATGACTTTACATCAATCCTACAACCAAGACTTCCTCAGTAACACACAAACACCACATTGGCGACGAGGATGAACTGTGAACGCAGGTATTTGTTCAGTTTCAAACACAAGGGAGAAGCATGCTGCCTGGAGGAGGAAGAGAAGCTGTGAGCGCCATACCCGATGCTGTATGCTAACCGATGCTGTGTGCTAACCAATGCTGTGTGCTAACCGATGCTGTGTGCTAACCAATGCTGTGTGCTAACCGATGCTGTGTGCTAACCAATGCTGTGGGCTAACCAATGCTGTGTGCTAAACGATGCTGTGTGCTAACCGATGCTGTGTGCTAACCGATGCTGTGTGCTACCCAAGCTGTGCTGAAGAAACTGTACTGAGGAATCTGCCGACGTTGTGAACGAAACGACGCTTTGATGTGTAGAAAACCTGATGTTTTGGTTACGAAACGACGCTTCGTGCTACAAAATTCATCACACTGAACTGACTGCTGTACCAACTGCTGCACCAACTGCTGTACCAACTGCTGTACCAACTGCTGCTGTACCAACTGCTGTGCCAACTGCTGTGCTGCTGCTGTGAGTAGGAACAACACATGTACACAAGGGCTAGGTAAGAAGTCAGTTGCTGCTATATTGTGCACTGTTGTGAACTTTTGCATTAAAATGCTTGTGTGCTTTGCAAAATTAAAGTAATTACAGTGAATTCTTGACTAACATATTCAGTGCAGTAAGTGTTTAATATTCTGAGGAACATTTAAGTGATAAGTTACATTTATTCAGTAAAAATGGCAAATATACCTCAGTTTCCTGCATTTGATCCTGACTGACCAGACAAACCTGTCACAGAGGTGGGTCAAATGGCTTAAAAAGTTTGAAAATTTGTTGATAGTTTCTGACATCAAAAGTGCTGAAAGAAAGCGTGCCTTTCTACTTCATTATGCAGGTGATAGAGTTTGTGACATCTTTGACACACTGAAAGACACTGGTGGTGCCAAAGATTATGACACTGCCAAAGCCAAACTAACAGAGCATTTCAAACCAAGGCAAAATACTGCTATGGAAATTATGCATTTCAGGAGAGCAAAACAACTCTCTAATGAAACTGTGGATCAATACCACACACGTCTGCAGGGTTTAGCAGCCCATTGTGAGTTTGCTGATGTTGACAAAGAAATCAAACAGCAAATAATTGAATCATGCACATCTACACGTCTTCGTCGAAGAGCTCTAGAACTTGTTGATGATGAAAGTTCTCTTACCAAGATACTGGATATTGCTCGTCGAATGGAAGATGCTGCACGTAATGCTCGTGTCATGGAGTGCAGTGCTAATAACGGTTCTGCCACTGTTACTAACAGTGATGAGGTACGTAAGGTTCAGGGAGGACACCGTGATCAAAGAAGATATCATGGCAAACCTAACAGTAAATTTAGCCGAGAACCACGTCACAACTGGGGTCAAGGAACAAGGCTCAAGCAGTCACAACGACCCACATCAGAGGGTGTCAACAATAAATGTTACAATTGTGGAGGAGACTACCCACACCAAGATAATGTTTGTCCTGCTCAAGGTAAGAAGTGCTATGAGTGTGGAAAACTAGGTCATTTTGGTGCTATGTGTCGTTCTGCACTAAAGAAACCACAGTCAATGAATAAAAGCACTGTACGAGGATCAGGTCATAGGGGTCGAGGTGGTAAACACAATATTGCACCTCATATCCAGAATGTTAATAATATACAAGACAACATTTCATTACAACCAGTCTCAGATGACAGTGAATGTGATTATACTTATGGAGTACAAGCAATCACAGAATGGAATGATCTTCCAAACAACCCAGAGACATGTGTATACATTGCTGGTATTTGTCTCAAAGTTCGCATTGACACTGGATCAAACATTGATACCATTGCTGAGTGCCACTATGAAAAAATTAAAAAACAGTTCCCAAAGCTTGAGAACTATAATGGCAAAGCCACTGCCTATGCTTCAAAGGTAGCCTTGCCAGTGATTGGAACTTTCACTGCAGAGATTAAGTCAAAGAATGCAATGCTCATTACTACATTCCATGTTGTTAGGAATGCAAAGGAGTCTTTACTCAGTTACAAGACTTCAACCAAATTGGGGCTACTTCAGCTTTCTAATGCTGTAGCAGTGGAATCTGCAAACAATGTTGATGGTATTGTTGCTGAATTTTCTGATCGATTTAAATCCATAGGTTGTTATACTGATAGCAAAGTACATCTGCATATCAACCCAGATGTAATTCCAGTTGCCCAACCACATCGCCGACAACCATTCCATACTCGCAAGAAAGTCGATGCCGAACTGGATAGGCTGATGGAACTAGATATCATTGAACCAGTAACAGGCCCAACACCATGGGTAAGCCCAATTGTCACTCCACCAAAGCCGAAGAATCCAGATGAGATACGCATTTGTGTGGACATGCGTGTTCCCAACAAGGCAATAATGCGTGAACGCCATCCTACACCGACTGTAGATGATATGATCTACCGCTTGAATGGTGCAACTGTATTCAGCAAGTTAGATTTAAACAAGGGCTATCATCAGCTTGAACTTGATGAGGAGAGTCGATTCATCACAACGTTTACGACACATCGAGGTCTGTATAGGTACAAGCGCCTGAGTTTTGGTATTAACAGTGCTGCCGAGGTATTCCAGCACATCATCAGCCAGGTATTGCAAGACATACCTAATGCTGACAACATGTCTGATGACATCATTGTTTATGGCCGTACCCAAGCTGAACACGACAAAGCTCTTCGTGCAACATTGCAACGCTTACGAGAAAAGAATTTGACGTTAAGCCGAGCAAAGTGTGAGTTCAATCAACATAAAATTGAATTCTTTGGACATGTACTTAGTGACAAAGGTCTGTCTCCAGATCCTAAGAAAGTTGCAGATATCAAGAACGCTGCACCTCCTTCAACGTCCACTGAAGTACATAGTTTTCTGGGAATGGCAAACTATTGTTCTCGCTTCATTCCAGATTTTGCTACCATTACAAAGCCTCTACGTGACCTCCTGAAGAAAAATGCATCATGGTACTGGAGCGATATCGAGCAAAATGCATTTGATGCTGTGAAAGATGCACTAGTAGAGAATGCGACTGCTGCATACTTTGATCCATCAATGGACACTGAGTTAACAGTGGATGCTAGTCCTGTTGGTTTAGGTGCTGTTTTAGCCCAACACAAACCTGGTCAACCAGATTCCCGAGTAGTAATTGCCTACGCCAGCCGTTCTCTCACAGATGTTGAGCAACGATACAGTCAGACAGAGAAGGAAGCTCTTGCTCTTGTATGGGGCTGTGAACACTTCAATGTGTATCTGCTTGGTGCGCCCTTCACCACGATAGTCACTGACCACAAACCGTTGGAGACCATCTTCAATAATCCAAAGTCCAAACCACCAGCTCGCATTGAGAGATGGGCTCTTCGTCTGCAACCATACAACTTTACGGTGAAATACAAGCCGGGTGCAGGCAATCCCGCTGATTACATCAGTCGACATCCTGCCAACAGTTTCACCATCACCAAGCATCAGCAAGTTGCCGAGGAATATGTACACTCTGTAACCTGTGATGCAGTCCCTAAGGCTCTTACTCTTGATGAAATCCGTACTGCAACCCTAGAGGACCCAACTCTGCAAGCAACAGTGGATGCATTGACTAAGAAAAAGTTTCCACGCATCCCACCCTCAGGAGTTGACCAAGATGCATTCAAAGCACTTGAACGCATCCAGACAGAATTAAGTGTTACGCAACAACGCGACACTGTGCTGCGAGGTACTCGTATCGTGATTCCAGCTGTTCTCCAGCAACGTGCTCTGAAGCTTGCACATCAAGGACACCAAGGTCTTGTTAGGACGAAACAGCTGCTACGAGAAAAGGTGTGGTTTCCTGGCATTGATCGTCAAGCAAAGCATATGCATGATGCCTGTGTCCCTTGCCAAGCTGCAGTGGATACTTCAAGACCAACACCTCTACAACCTTCACCACTACCTGCTGCACCATGGACGGAAGTATCGATGGACTTCTGCGGACCGCTACCAACTGGAGAGTACTTGATGGTAGTCATTGATGATCACTCACGTTATCCAGAAGTAGAAATCATCACTTCCACATCTGCAAAGGCTGTCATCCCGAAACTCGACAAGATCTTTTCAAACTTTGGCATTCCTGAAGTTGTCAAGACAGACAATGGACCGCCATTCAATGGACAAGACTTCGTCAACTTTTCTGAGCATATTGGATTCAAACACCGCCGTGTGATGCCACTACATCCTCAAGCAAATGGAGAAGTTGAGAGATTCATGCAACCTCTCATGAAAGCGGTACGCTGTGCTCATGCCGAAGGACGATCCTGGAAACAAGCTATGTATGCTTTTCTCAGGAACTACCGTGCAACACCACATGGAACACTGGGCAAGTCGCCTGGCGAACTTTTATTTGGACGTCCTATGAGAATCGCACTACCCGTCATGCCAGCCGAGGTAACGGATAAACGTCTCGCTCAGAAGGATGCACTAGCCAAGGGCAAAATGAAAATTGCTCATGATCAACGTGCAAAGGAACAGTTCATAAAGGTTGGAGACACTGTTCTCGTTAAAAAGAAAAAAGAGGGAAAGTTAGATATGCCGTATGATACAAAACCATATAAAGTGATTAGTGTAAAAGGAACTATGGTAACAGCTAGTAATAGAGATCATAGTATAACACGTAATATGGCTTATTTCAAAGTGATTCCAACTAGTGTAGAAAATGATGAAGTGCAAAGTCGTGCAAAAGAAAAAGAAAAAAATAGTTATAACCCGACAAACAATTCATCAAGGGATGTTATTGCATTTAAGGACTCTCGTCCTAAACGTCATGTTAAACGCCCTACACGATTTGATGATTAATTGTGTTCCTATGTAATGAAAAGTATTTACTTATTGTGCTAAACTAAATTTAATATTGTTTGAATAATGCAGATATCTCATTCAATATTTTGTAACTTTGTATTACAGTTTCTTTCATGTTTGTTTAACATTGCATATGTATTTTTAACATTGAAATCCTTTGTGGAAAAGATTAAGTTGTTTAAATTCTTTGTGTGCTTAATTAATGTTAAATGTATGCAGTATCTCTTGATATGGTAATAACTTACTTTGTGTCAATAACTTTGCTTTGTGCTACAAGCATGGTAGACATCCTGTATTCATTCTTTTTAAAGAAGAGAGTATGAAAAAGGTGGTGGCGGTGGTGGGGGCAGGCTTGGTGAGTATAGCTTGCTCACGTGCCGGTATATGTGTATGTATATATGTGCGTTCATGCATGTGTGTGTTTATGTATGTTCATGCATGTGTGTGTTTATGTGTGTTCATTCATGTGTGTGTGTATATGTGCGTTCATGCATGTACGTGATTAATGATGATTAATTGTGTTCCTATGTAATGAAAAGTATTTACTTATTGTGCTAAACTAAATTTAATATTGTTTGAATAATGCAGATATCTCATTCAATATTTTGTAACTTTGTAGTACAGTTTCTTTCATGTTTGTTTAACATTGCATATGTATTTTTAACATTGAAATCCTTTGTGGAAAAGATTAAGTTGTTTAAATTCTTTGTGTGCTTAATTAATGTTAAATGTATGCAGTATCTCCAGCAGTATGTATGCCATGCCAAATGTATGCAGTATCTCTGTATGTACCATTGTAACACGAGTTAGGGTCCTCTCTCTTTACTTCTCTTCCTTCTACTCCCTCTACCCGTATTCTTACTTTTTATTCTCTACCAAGGGACTCCAAAACTTTTACCAAAGCCAACTCCACGCCACGTGGTCCTAAGACGATTGACCGACTTAGGATTCTACACCCAGTATGACGTGACCTAGGCTCTGAGCAAAACCCTAGAGTCGCCTCTACGCTGCCACCACCAGACCAGTAACACAAGAGCAATGATCGAGGTCTGGATCGATCACGCTAATTAATCAACCTTGGGGCTTGATCCCCACTAGTAGTTTATAACCTCGGAAACTTGAGTGTGGAATTAATTACACGGGAATGATTCGATGTTAGAATCGGCGCCCAATCCAACTCTGCCTCGTGTGGACCACGTGACCAGGACAAGCATACACATAACCAAATGGAAACAATAAAATGCAAATTATTAACTTAATTTATTAAAAGAAAACTAAAACAAAATCTAAATATGTTCACTCCCTGTCACTTTAACACTCCCTACTTGACCTGAGTGGCAAATGAGAAGACTATCCCTATAATTAACAATAGCAACTATACCTTGGGCGACCAGCTCTAGATGTTGGGCTGGTCTTGGGGAGAGGTAAGATGTTTGACCTCTCCCAGCTGCTCCCGTTTCCACACTGATCTCTCCCTTGTCTCGTCTACCCCAGACAGAACATTGTATCCTTCTGCCTAGTCAAAGTTTTACCAAGTTACTAGCCAGGTTTAAGTTATAACAATTAAACTCTGTTGTACTTAATTGATCCAGACTGGTTGAATTATTTTACTGAAATTAAATTACACAAACATCTACAGCAGAGCTGTTCCCGATCCCCAAAATGGTTAATTGAACTTTGAGAAATATTAGACATGTCAACCCTGCTGACCTATGACCGCCGGTCACTCCGCCTTACAAGTTAGATCTGATTCGTGACGTCACTGATGGTGACTTAAACTCAATAATTAGAATACTCTTGATATTGTATCCAGTACTATTATACAATACAATTTTAATGCAAAATGAATAAAGGCTAATTTTCTCTAAATTACTGAATACTATAGGATGATTCATTATACGCAGCTATGAACAAAGCGTCGGTTATTTCCACCGCGAATTCCCCTGGGGGTCAGGTCACCATGCGGGCTCAGCTTCCCATTCTCTTTTGTCGATAAACCACTCTGGATAATTCTTACAACCAGCCTAGTTTGTTACAATATGTGTTGAATTTTTTTTTATATTTTAATATATAGATTAATATATATATATATATATATATATATATATATATATATATATATATATATATATATATATATATACATATATATATATATATATATATATATATATATATATATATATATATATTAATATATATATATATATTTCATAAATATATAGATTAATATATATATATATATTATGGGTTATGTCATGGGTTCGTATCCTGGCCGGGGAGGATTTACTGGGCGCAATTCCTTAACTGTAGCCTCTGTTTAACGCAACAGTAAAATGTGTACTTGGATGAAAAAACGATTCTTCGCGGCAGGGGATCGTATTCCAGGGACCTGCCCGAAACGCTACGCGTACTAGTGGCTGTACAAGAATGTAACAACTCTTGTATATATCTCAAAAAAAAAAAAAAAAAGGAGGGATGTCATGTTCACAGAAAATGGTACCATCCGTTTTCTATGTGCGGCGGCTGAGACGCCAGAGAGAAGGTAAACAAGAGAGCGTACAGGACGCCCGCCAAGCTTGGTAGCTAATAGTCATGTAATCATTTTAAGTATTAAAGTCAGTAACCAAGTCATGACTTTACATCAATCCTACAACCAAGACTTCCTCAGTAACACACAAACACCACAGTACTTACACATTTCTTGGACACCATTGATGGTTTTATCTCTAAATTCCGCGATTTTTTCACATTCCATTATATAATGACGCAAAGTATGCGAATAGTTCTGCTGACAGAGTTTACATTTAGTCAAATCTACATCAGCAGATGTTACAAATTCCCAGAGGTACTTGTAGCTGAGCCTAAGCCTAACAGTGGTAACATCTAGAAGTCTGCTAACATTATTGGATGACCCATAGACGTGCGGTACTTCCTGGGTCATTATTGAAAATTAAGGTTCTTCAATTTATCCTTATATTTGTCCCATAGTTTTTTGTTAAATTTAACTACATGTGGACACAATTAAGAGTTAATTTTAAAGTCCAAAAAGAAAGAGACCGCAATATATGCCTAGTCCTTGTTTGGTTGACTGTTTGAGATAATCAAAAATCCCATTGTGAGTTATATATAATTCGAAACATATATTCAGATCAGTGTTTGAAGTTTTCTCTTCTTATGAGGATTAATAATTTGTGATATCCATATCTTAAAATCATTCGAGTTAATAAAATTAAGTTGCCGTGTATGCTTCTCAAAGTTCAGAAAAGTTTCCTGTGGATGAACATCATTTTTCGGGGTAAGTTTTTTTGTTTTATTAACGAGCTGGTACACAATAATGTGCTGCTACATTATTCAGTATGAATAATTATTGATCAAAACTAACTATTAGTTCACCTAATATCCATAATTCACAGCTAGGATATCTTGGAATATTCTTGAGTGTATGATGTGCTTACAAAGCTCTAATTGAGTAATAGTAAATAACACAAATACACAAAATTTGTATTTTGTTGTATATTTGTATATTTGTTGTACACAAATACAACAAAATTATTAAGGATGGTAACAGAGTCCATTTCCGTTGAGTGTAACCTTGGATTGTCAATGAGCAATCTGAGAGCAGCAGTACACCGAGAACTTCAACAAGATCTTGTAGATCTGAGGCAAAGTGAAATTGACAGCAGTAATTCCATCTATCGTCATACTATCATGCAAGAGGAGCCACACATCTATGGATCATCCAATAAAATCAGCAGACTTCAAGATGTTACTACTGCTCGGCTTAGACTCGGTTACAAGTATCTCTGGGAATTCTCATTATCTGCTGATGTAGACCTGACCAAATGTAAACTGTGTCAACAAAATTATTCGCACACCCTCCGTCACTATGTGGTGGAGTGCGAAAAGATACGTGAATTTAGAGACAATTCTATAACCAATGTTCCAACGATGTGTAAATATTTCATTCATTTCTGCTACCAGAAATTTTAGCCAAATATCCCCAGTTTGCTAACTGTAGGTAGTAACTGAGTGATTGTAACCTATCCACCGCTGCCCACTGAATGGGGGGCGGTGTGCAGGACAAACATATAAATTGTGACACTAGCTCTCCACATGTCAGTTGCTTAATTTAGAACCTGTACTTGAGGTCGATCTCGAACCCATTGTTGATGTGACGACTTATATCGAATTTTGTAACTAGCTCATCAAGATTGTAACTTGCTTAGCTAAATGAATTGTGGGGTTCAGTCCCTGAGCCCATTATGTGCCTCTGTAACCCTTTCCACTACCGCCCACAAGATGGGTATGGGGTGCATAATAAATGAACTAAACTAAAAGTAATAGTAATATTTTTACAAGAGGTTGTAAAAATGTGAACCTTATGAAAATTGAAAGCGTACGATTAAACTCAAATTACGACATTGTATTTACTTAAAGAAAAAAGAAAATCAAAATAATCCTTAGAATGGGATGAGAGTCCAAGCTCGGGCAAGTGAGTCTGCTTATCGCGTGGGTGTGTGAACGCGGCCCCACATCCGGATACAAGTCACATTGTACACAAGAATATTAGCTGAACTTATAGCTAGTTTTTTTTTGTTTTTATCTACACTGTAATCTTTCATATAGAATAGGGTAGCAACACATTGCTGTGTATACCTAAGCTTGTTAATAATAATAATGAAAAGACGATTCGCCAGCGGATTTTGATAATTATAGTTCAATTTTTTTAAATGTTTAATGATAATGATAATGTTTATTCAGGTAAACATACATACAATTTATTTGTTATTTATTTATTTATATACAATAAAGCACATTGATTTTATGAGAGCAGTTTACATAGCATTGATGTTTTTACATTCTTGTAAAACCACTTAAGCCACTAACATGCATAGAGTTTCGGGCAGCTCAAATTGTCATTCAAAATGAGTTACAAACAGAATGTTTGATTTCTAGATAGAGTTAGTATATACTATACCAAAAGCCACTAATACGCACAGCGTGTCAGGTAAGATGTGGGAACAACACTTAGACTGAATCTTAAAACTAATTGAGATCAAATCAGACCAGTAATTGAAAACCTACTTATCCTAATCTAGCTCAACCCAACCTAACCTACCTAAACCCAAACTAACCTACCCAACCCATTAGCATAGCAATGGGTTAACAATACAATATAATTCTCTGCCCGGAACGCTATGCGTACTAGTAGCTTTACAAGAATGTAAATGAACCATGCTATGTACTCTCATAAACCCAATGTACCTTCTTGTAAATGAATAAATAAATAAATAAATAAATAACTATATATATATACGGTTTTAACAAACGGAAAACGAGCTCGTGTAAAACGGAAAATGGTCTCGTGTACAAAACGACGCCTTTCCCCCCCCCCTCTCCCGTGGTAAACACCCCCGCGCCCCCGAGAGTGACGGAGGACTGCCATGGGACTCTGCTGAAATAAGGCCAGATGAAGATGGGGCTGAACAACGTGCTGGTATTATCCCAGGTGACGACATACATCCTGACGCTGCTGTTGGCGCTCTGTATCATCATCCCCATCTTCTTCCACCTCAGTGACTTCAAGTGAGTGAGGCACTCGGGACCTCAGAGGTGTGTGTGTGTGTCTGGGCCTCTCAACACTGATACAACCTTTATTTATTTATTATTTATTTATTTATATACAAGAAGGTACATTGGGTTAGAGAGAATACATAGCATGGTATTTACAATCTTGTAAAGCCACCAGTACGCGCAGCGTTTCGGGCACGTCCTTAATCTAACAGATAATTTTAAGTAGGTAAATTCTAGCAGAATTAATAAAATGATAACAGATACATTGCAAGAAAAAAATGAGATGAGAGGGAATAGTAAGTATATTAAAGCACATTGGTATATTAAAGCTCTGTTTGATTACATTGACAACTTGATTGGTAATTTAAACAAGATTAACAGACACCGTACAGCAGATTGATAGCACATAAAAGAAGGCAGCAATGATCACAATGGTAAAGATGTTCGGATTGGGTACATAAAGATTGGGAGATTGGGTAGCAATAGATACAGTGCAATTTTAAAGCAACATGGTAAAAAAACTATGCAGATGAGATTAGGTATTTTTTTAGTTTTGTTTTTGAATGACGCAAAAGTTGGACAGCTTTTCAATTCATTAGGGAGTGAGTTCATAGACTGGGTCCCTTTATTTGCATAGAGTGTTTACACAGATTAAGTTTGACTCTGGGGATATCAAAGAGATATTTATTTCTGGTGTGGTGATAATGGGTCCTATTACATCTGTCCAGAGAGAGTTTCAGAGTAGGATTTGCATTTAAGAACAGGGTTTTGTAAATGTAATTGACACAAGAAAATTTGTGGAGTGAGATTATGTTTAGCATGTTAAGGGAGTTAAACAAGGGGGCTGTGTGTTGTCTGAAAGTAAAATTTGTTATTATTCTAATAGCAGATTTTTGCTGGGTGATGATGGACTTGAGGTGGTTTGCAGTGGTTGAACCCCATGCACAGATACCATAATTAAGATAGGGATAGATTAGTGCATAATATAGAGATGAGAGCAGAGTAAGGAGCACTAGCTCTCCACATATGTCAGTTGCTTAATTTAGAAACTGTACTTGTGGTTGGTCTCGAGCCCATTGTTGATGTGATGATGTGCATTGAATTTTGTAACTAGCTCATTGAAATTGTAACTTGCTTAGCCAAATGAATTGTGGGGTACAGTCCTTGAGCCCATTATGTGCCTCTGTAACCATTTCCACTACTGCCCACAGGATGAGTGGTTGTGTAAGTTCATAATAAATGAACTAACTGAGGGAACACTGCAAGAAAACATATACTGCCAACTGGTAGGTCTGTTTATTACATCAAACTAAAATTGTTTACAATAATTGCTGTAACCTAACCAGATCTGGACTGTTAGGCAGTATGGGCATCAGTAAAATATCTGAGAATTGTTTCATGAGAAGGGTGTATAGTACCAAGGTGAAATAAGGGGTCATGTGGTGGTGGCAGGTGACAGTAACTCAAAAGAAAAGAGTGGAAAAATATAGAACAGAAAGAATGGGTAGAGGGCTTGAAATAGTATTACGTAAAAATGCAATAAATGAAAACTGGTTCGATTTTAATCAAAGTTTTTTGACAAGTTGTATATGAAATTGGGTTCAACTGCTCCAAGTCTCAGCATCGTAGCCTAAATAGGAAGGGAGAAAAAAATACAGTATTGAATGTACCTGTATGGGTCAAAAATTTTCCAAAATGGTCAAAAATTAACATCAAACTCAAGTGTCAAGTGAAATCATGTCTATGACACTAAGCTATCACAATAGCATATAATAAAGTGTTTTAATATTTAGTTTTATGCAAAAAAAAATATAAAAATTTTAGATTTTTTTTCCTCGATTTTTTGTTGTCATATTTTATATCGAGCAATTTGCATGAAACTTATATACCTTACAGAACGTAAGCCTATCTGTAAGGGTGCAAATGTTGGAGGAAATTCGTTGATGCCAACCATAACCATGGTTGTAAAAATGAGGACCTTAAACATAATACAGAGTACAAAACACAATCAAATGTACCCATAGTAGGAAAACAGCATGTAAAGGATTTGGGAATAATAATGTCTGACGACCTAACGTTTAAGGAGCATAACCAAGCAAATATTGCGACAGCCAGTAAAATGATAGGATGGATTACGAGAACTTTCAAATCCAGGGATCCCATCACAATGGTTGTACTCTTCAAGTCACTTGTGTTGTCCCGTCTTGAGTACTGCTCAGTACTCACTTCCCCCTTCAGAGCAGGAGAGATTGCTGAAATAGAGGGAATACAGAGAACATATACGGCACGCATAGACGCAATAAAGCACCTAAATTACTGGGATCGTCTGAAAGCCCTCCAAATGTACTCACTAGAAAGAAGACGAGAGAGATACCAAATAATATACACCTGGAAGATACTGGAGGGCCAAGTACCAAATCTACACAGTAAAATAACAACGTACTGGAGTGAACGATATGGAAGAAAATGTAGAATAGAACCAGTGAAGAGCAGAGGTGCCATAGGCACAATCAGAGAACACTGTATAAACATCAGAGGTCCGCGGTTGTTCAACGTCCTCCCAGCAAGCATAAGAAATATTGCCGGAACAACCGTGGACATTTTCAAGAGGAAACTAGATTTATTCCTCCAAGGAGTGCCGGACCAACCGGGCTGTGGTGGGTATGTGGGCCTGCGGGCCGCTCCAAGCAACAGCCTGGTGGACCAAACTCTCACAAGTCAAGCCTGGCCTCGGGCCGGGCTTGGGGAGTAGAAGAACTCCCAGAACCCCATCAACCAGGTATCAACCAGGTATCAACCATGAGTGGCAGAATCTTTGACTTCATTTATTGTCAAGTAACATAAAATTGACACTCATTTTTTTTTCAGTTTACATAAAATTTACACCCTATATATAGTGCTCACGTCTCTGCAATCTCTATAAAACATTTTATTCCTAAGTTCATTTATTAATTTTATAAATATTTCTGAACATGAAAAATTGGCATATATTTTGGGGGAACTTTGACTACTTGTATTAGTAAAACTAAACATATTTTGGATAATCCACCTCATACAAATCCTTTATTATATGCTAATGTGATAGATGAGTGTCATAAAAAGGATTTCATTTGAAACTTGTGGTTGTAGTAAATTATTGAAAATGTGCAAAATTCGTTGAAAAAAAAAATCCCTCGCTTTCTATTTAGGGTACGATACTGAAACATAGAACAGTTGCAGCCCTTTTTATATACAACTAGTAAAAAAAGATTGGTTGACATTAAACATTTAATATCACGTAATACGGCCCCTTAGGGGTTTGTATGATGATAAAATCTTCTTGAGAAACTTCTGCTGTCCCCACTCCTAATTGGGAACTCCTGGGAGGACGTAAGGCATTGGAGCTATAGATACCTTCATAGATATTAGTTATATTACAGTTCCAGATGTTACTTACCATAACCTAACCATATTTCTCAGACATCTTATCCTTATATGCACATTTACATTACAGGGGCCACTGCTTGCTGTTCAGCAATGGTACATGGCGTGAGACAGATGGCCAGTTTGTGGTGTCTTGGGCATCACAAGGCTTTTGCGATTATAATCTCACCTGGGCCTCTGTCTCGCTCCTAATTGCCCTCATCCAAACCTACAGGTTTATAGTACAGATTTTCCGTGGAACAGAGAGGTAAGATGTACAGTAACTTGGTGTGTGTGTAATTTTGTTTGTTTTTGTTCCTTTTTTAAATGATAAATATAAATTTTTATCTAAATTTTATACTTGGTCTATCTCAAAACATATAGAATGTACTCTAGAAGTGAGGTTATAGACATACTGTATATTGTATACAGTACTGTAATTAATCATGGGTTTTATAGGATATTGCCTTAAAGAGCAATTAAATAGACTGGGTTAGAAAGGTACTTTTCACATACAGTCAAAGCCAGATTTTGTAATTTGTGATTCTGTGTCTTGAGAGCTTCATTGTATTGAATTGAAACAACAATATTTATTTTTCAATATTGGGCAGTGCAGAATAGTGGAAGTTTTTGTTTGAAAAAAATACAATATACTCTCTTTTTAAACTTGATGGGGGTGAGTGTTTTATCACAGTCAAGCTGTGACACAACACAACTGTACTACCTACCCATCATCATATCAACTCAACCACTTCTACCCTACAATCCACAATCAATCCATTCCCATCCCAACCTCATCCTCCATTTCCACCCCAACCCCTCATCCTCTATTTCCACCCCAATGCCCTCGTCCTCCATTTCCAACCCTTCAACCTTCACTGTATGCCCAACCTAAACTTTCCCACATTAACCCATTCCCATGCACCAAATCCCCCTTCCCCTTTAAATTTAACCCCATCCTTATTTCAAGGGGCCCATTAGAGCAGTGATCAACACAGTTTACACATGAAAGGATTCAGGTTCAGTTCCCGCACAGGGCAGAGGCAGGTCAATAAATAGGTGCCCAGGAGCTTGGCGACTGTTGTGGGTGGCATTCAGCGATAGGTAAGTTGTTGGCTTAGGCAGACCTTGATAAGTCTAGCATGCATACTGTCCTTGACAATGGGTAACCAACCCATACAGAGAAATAAAAAGGTATTGTTTGTATTTTGGTACTGTATATACATTGTATGAGGGATCAAGGAATATCCTCCTCAATTGGGTATTTCTAGTTTTAATTGGCCTTAATTCATTCTAAGTAAGGTAAGGAAATTGTCATGTGGAGGTACTAAGCAAGGGGTGACTAGCACTTTTAGTAATTCAAGAATACAGACTTACTTGATATTCCATACAATTTAACATGTGGTGTTGCTTGAAGAACTTGGATTAGTGGTACAATACTGAGGTATAAAGGAGGGCATTGCTATTTTCAGTATTTTATGGAATTGTTTGTATTGAAATAAGACTAGTTTTAAAATTTTTTTTATTTTTTCTAGTTTAAAAAAAATAATAAGTGACATGGTACTGTCTTAATTGCTCTGAAGTGATAAACCCATTTCTAATTTTAATGTTTCCACCTTTGACCTTAGATGTACTGTATAAACATTAGGTGCACTTCTCATGGTAGAATATGGGATGGGTTGATTTATTGGCAGTTATTAAATACTGCAGTTGAACTTACATTTAATTGTGTATTATGAATGCAATATTAGGTTATAATTCTTAAAATAATTTTTTCCTTTCAGCACATTCCTGAGTGCATTCCTTGATGTTGTGGTAAGCCTCGTGATGTCGATTGCAGCCCTGACAGGTGCACTCATCATCACTATTGGCTACCAGACCTGGTGCAATGCTATCATGCTACGTTTTGAGGCGTAAGTTATGTTTTGTGTTTTCCTGTTGTCTTCTTAAATGGCACTGGTTTCTGTTATTTATTTTAATGCGTTTCCTCGTGTTCTATGTTGTTCGTTTTTATTCTACCCATTAAGTCTATATGTATCTTTAAATTTTAAGTTCATTACAGCATTCATAATGGATGTAGAATATTTTTATACCTTGTAACTTCAAAAATCTCATCAATAATTCTGGAAACATATGTTACACTTCTTCTAGAAGCATATCTACAGTGAAGTATAGATAGTTGTGCATAAAATTAGTTTTCTCATTACTGTAAGTGCTGTATGTACATGGAGTAAAATAGATGTAAAACTAGGAAATTATATTAAAGTGTAAATATGCCCCTCAATAAATGTAAAGGTTGAAAAAGTGGCATGAATTCATTGTTTTTATTATGAGTTTCTAGTTTCCCTCTTGCTTGAAGCATGTTAATACTTCATTGATATACAATTTTAATGTTTAATTGAGTAACAGGTCAAAGAGGGTGCATCAGTTAGGTAGCCAAAATGGAACAGGCCCCACTTTGTCCCAAAAATGTCAAACTATTACGGTAATTGCATTTTGTTCTACAATATCTACATCATACAGTATCTACACATGGGTCCAGTTGTACAGTGGTCTACATAATCGGTTTGCAATCGAGGGACCCAGGTGCAATCCTCAAGTGGGATAAAAATGGTTGGGCATGTTTCCTTTCACTTGGTCTCTGTTGACCTAGTTGTAAAATAGGAAGTTGGGTGTTAGGCAATTGTTGTGGGTTGCAGCCAGGGGAAGGTCTGTAGTTGCTAAGCACAGGCAAGCACATTGTCCAGGAATTGTTTAATGCGTTATCTGTATTCCCAGCAAAATGATGCTTGCCTAATTATTTCCAAATTTTACTTCCTGGCTATGTGGGTATATTATTGAAACCTTATGGCTATACAGTACTGAACAAATACTGTAAATCCATTTAGAAATTTTTACAGATGTAATTAATTTGATACATTTCTATTGGTTATGCCAACAAAAAAATGAATACAATATAATAGGTATCAATATGGTTTGTGTTTCAGGTGTGAAGATGCCACAAGTAATGATATTGACAAAGATGATGATATAGACACAGGAATGTTCTACACCCAGTTTGGAACTGCTCAGGTATGTAATTGAGATATTTGCATACTGTACATAGAAAATAATACATATTGCAAAATATTTTGGGCTTTTAATGATTGTTCTCAGACTAGAATCAGTGGGAATTTAAGTGCATATAATGTACTGACATTTACACTGATTTACAATTGATTGTGTTCTACATGATAAAGTTGCCTACTACCTCCTAGCCACCTTCCATCATCTCCCATTCTCTAGTCCATTCTTGGAGCTGTATTATTTTACACAGTATATTTGATTTGACTCAAATTGGTTGCCTTATGTGTTGTGAGATGTTCAAGAATTAAACCGATAGCTTTCAACCTTCCTTTGCTCATAATTATTAGGTATCCCTAATAGGAATACCTAATGATTTTCACATGATGGATGTGTGTTTTGTTATTTATATATATATATATATATATATATATATATATATATATATATATATATATATATATATATATATATATATATATAGATATATATATATATATATATATATATATATATATATATATATATATATATATATATATATATATATATATAGATATAGATATAGATATTTTTGTATTAATTAAAGTTGGGTGTCTGTCAGTATCCAGAAAACACCTTTTCATGTCGACTGAAACTTTAAATAGCAACTTATATAGGCCATCAGGTGCCCAGCCTAAAGCACTCTTTCAAACAAATAAGCATAGCAGCTCAAAATGTCTAAATGCATACCCAGATACCAGGGATGTGTTGAGAATATTCAAGGAAATTACATGTATGAACTATAATTTTTTTTTTTACACTAATGCATTGTAAGAAAGGTTGGATATATTATATTCAAGCTGGAAATCTGGGTCTTAAGAGCCAGATCATATAATACTGTTTGCAAATATTCATTGTAACTGTATAAAAGTTGGTTCTTGCTCTGTAAGTTCAGATAATACAAATTTAAGCTTGTACAATTTTATTTTTGAATGCTAAAATTTAGTGCACCAGGATGGGTTGAGCTGCATGCAGTATGACGATGACTTTGCCTTGTTCAGCACACTTACTTTTTTATACATCCATACTGTACAAGATGTTGCATTATAATGCATCTTATGCTGGGAGACTGTGTTGCCATCCCTGGTATCCATTCATACATTTTCTTTGAACATACCCTTATTTAGATGATAGCATGAGGTTGGCCAGCAATAGTGTTCAATTTTAAGATTGTGAATCTCAAGTTCATGGGAGATTCAGATTGTAATGTCTCCTTAAGGATAATTAATAATTTCATGTTTCATACATTTGGATTTCATCAACACCAAAACTCTGCCAAAGCTGATATCATTTTCTCATTTACATCTGAGATCACCTTCTAACAAGACAGTTTTTCTTTTCCAAGAAAACAACAGATCCAAGAATGGTGTCTTTTTATACCCATTGCCAGTCATAAAGGTAGTGTCTTTAAAACAATTAACTGTAAATACCTCACTCTGGTAAATGAATACATAATGTTGATGTGCCAGAGGCTGTGGCATCGAGGGCATGTAGCAAATGTTTGAGGTCTTCTGCATCTTTACTGATTTGGTAACTCATATTCATAAAGTTATGCTAAAGACCCCAATTCATACAACTTTCTATTTTACTCTCTATTTTGCATCAAGTGCAATATACATTTTTATAGTTTGTAAGAATTCTAAACATTGTACCCTGCAATAGCATTTTAGGAGTCTATACAGAATATAAGTTGTCACAGCAAGTTTTCAGATTATTGCATGGTTTCCTATAAGTTATCAACCCGTTCTCGCAAATGTAATAAGTCAATATTGACTTATTAAATATGTGCATAGGTGACATACTTAACATAATAGATACCCTTAAAAAGATTCATAGAAAACACCGACCTTACCTAACCTTGTTAGTATCTTAAGATAAGCATCTTATTGCTTCGTAATTACAATTATTACCTAACCTATAATAGGTATAGGTTAAGTAATAATTGTAATTACGAAGCAATAAGATGCTTATCTTAAGATACTAACAAGGTTAGGTAAGGTCGGTGTTTTCTATGAATCTTTTTAGGGGTATCTATTATGTTTAGTATATCACCTATGCACGTAGTTAATAAGTCAATATTGACTTTACGAATTTGCGAGAACGGGTTGCAGTTATATTGCTCCAAAGAGAAATTACTGTTGTAATTTTATTATAGATTTGATAAGTTTTTATTACTGCTATTACCAATTCTGGTTTTCTGCAGCTTCATTATGAATTACCTTTAGTATTAACCAAATTTTGCAAATCAATTTTCCTGTATCTTCCTCAGTTTGGAGCCTGGACCTCTTGGGTATGTTGGGTTGGTCTATCTATGTTTTCCCTGTTGAAGCTGTGCAAATATCACCAGCAGGAAAACATACGTGTATCCATGGCCCATGAACGAGCTAGACTGGTCAGGGATCGACATTCACCTCTGCAAGACTAATCTTCGACCTAAATATGTCACATGTGTATCACGTAAAAGAGCAGCTTTTTAAGGACTTTTGGTTTCATACTATAACTGCACCTTGTAGTTTTGTTAAAGTAGTAAAGTGTTTACTTTTCCAATATAATCTAAATTGTTTGGATGTTTAATGCTGAACTGTACTATGTATGATGACATTGGAGGCTCCAGTTTAGCCACCTTTATGTATGCAAGAATTTTCTATCTATATTACTTTTTTTGCTTGAAAGAATAGTTTATGGTTAACAAGACATCCCATAGAAAATACAATTGGAGTCCTTTTATATATATATATATATATATATTATTTTTTTTTCCTATGGGGGCATTGTGTAGAACTAATCTTGTAGTATTTTGTTATGGAACTTATGGGAAGAATAGCATGTTGAAAGAAATAATTTTTTTACATAGCAGATCTAGGCTGGCTTGACAAAAGATGTATGTTGCTGTTAATGAGAATGTGATTTTACCTAGAGAGCATACCTGGAAAGGGTTCCAAGAGTTCTCCCCAAGTCCGCCTGGGGTCAGGCTTCACTTGTGATAAAATGATCCAACAGGCTGTTCCTTGGACCAGCCCACATCAACAGCAGGAACCTATCTAATTGTTTTTTTTTTAAAGTTTACCTTTGTTCGGTAATATTTCTAATGCTTGCTGTGAGAGTACTGAACAGCTGTGGAACTCTGATGCTCATACAAAGCCCTCTGATTGTGCCTATGGCACCTCTGCTCATTCTATTCTGCATTTCTTTCTGTATTTTTCACTCAGTATGTTATGATGTACTCACTGACGTACTGTATTTTGAGCATGGTGATGTATGTGTGTGGAGGAGGAGAAGGGTTACTTAGGTGTGTGTGTGTGGAGAAGGAGAAGGGTTACTTAGGTGTGTGTGTGTGGAGAAGGAGAAGGGTTACTTAGGTGTGTGTGTGTGTGCTTACCTAATTGTGCTTACCTAATTGTGCTTGCGGGGGTTGAGCTCTGGCTCTTTGGTCCCGCCTCTCAACCGTCAATCAACTGGTGTACAGATTCCTGAGCCTATTGGGCTCTATCATATCTACATTTGAAACTGTGAATGGAGTCAGCCTCCACCACATCACTTCCTAATGCATTCCATTTGCTAACTACTCTGACACTGAAAAAGTTCTTTCTAACGTCTCTGTGGCTCATTTGGGTACTCAGCTTCCACCTGTGTCCCCTTGTTCGCGTCCCACCAGTGTTGAAAAGTTCGTCCTTGTTTACCCGGTCGATTCCCTTGAGGATTTTGTAGGTTGTGATCATGTCCCCCCTTACTCTTCTGTCTTCCAGTGTCGTGAGGTGCATTTCCCGCAGCCTTTCCTCATAACTCATGCCTCTTAGTTCTGGGACTAGTCTAGTAGCATACCTTTGGACTTTTTCCAGCTTCGTCTTGTGCTTGACAAGGTACGGGCTCCATGCTGGGGCCGCATACTCCAGGATTGGTCTTACATATGTGGTGTACAAGATTCTGAATGATTCCTTACACAGGTTCCTGAACGCCGTTCTGATGTTAGCCAGCCTCGCATATGCCGCAGACGTTATTCTCTTTATGTGGGCTTCAGGAGACAGGTTTGGTGTGATATCAACTCCTAGATCTTTCTCTCTGTCTGTTTCATTAAGTACTTCATCTCCTATTCTGTATCCTGTGCCTGGCCTCCTGTTTCCACTGCCTAGTTTCATTACTTTGCATTTACTCGGGTTGAACTTCAACAGCCATTTGTTGGACCATTCACTCAGTCTATCCAGGTCATCTTGTAGCCTCCTACTATCATCCTCTGTTTCAATCCTCCTCATAATTTTTGCATCGTCGGCAAACATTGAGAGGAACGAATCTATACCCTCTGGGAGATCATTTACATATACCAGAAACAGTATAGGTCCAAGGACTGACCCCTGCGGGACTCCACTTGTGACGTCTCGCCAATCTGAGACCTCACCCCTCACACAGACTCGTTGTCTCCTGTTGCTTAGGTATTCCTCTATCCACCGGAGTACCTTCCCTCTCACTCCAGCCTGCATCTCCAACTTTCGCACTAGCCTCTTGTGTGGCACTGTATCAAAGGCTTTCTGACAATCCAAAAATATGCAGTCTGCCCACCCTTCTCTTTCTTGCCTTATTTTTGTTGCCTGGTCGTAGAATTCAAGTAACCCTGTGAGGCAGGACCTGCCATCCCTGAACCCATGTTGATGCTGTGTTACAAAGTTCCTTCGCTCCAGATGCTCCACTAGTTTTTTTCGCACAATCTTCTCCATCAGCTTGCATGGTATGCAGGTTAGGGACACTGGCCTGTAGTTCAGTGCCTCCTGTCTATCCCCTTTCTTGTATATCGGGACTACGTTAGCTGCTTTCCAAGTATCTGGCAGTTCCCCTGTTGCCAGTGATTTGTTATACACTATGGAGAGTGGTAGGCTCAGTTCTCTTGCTCCTTCCTTTAGAACCCAAGGGGAGATTCCATCTGGGCCTATAGCCTTCGTCACGTCCAACTCTAGTAAACACTTCCTTACTTCCCCACTGGTAATCTCAAACTCTTCCAGTGGTTCCTGGTTAGCTATTCCCTCACTTACCTCTGGAATTTCTCCTTGTTCTAAGGTGAAGACCTCCTGGAATTTCTTATTCAATTCCTCACACACTTCCTTGTCATTTGTAGTGAATCCTTCCGCCCCTATCCTTAATCTCATAACCTGTTCCTTTACTGTTGTTTTTCTCCTAATGTGGCTATGCAACAATTTAGGCTGAGTCTTTGCCTTGCTTGCGATGTCATTTTCGTATTGTCTTTCTGCCTCTCTTCTCATCCTGACATATTCATTCCTGGCATTCTGGTATCTTTCTCTGCTCTCCAGTGTCCTGTTATTCCTATAGTTTCTCCATGCCCTTTTACTTTGCTGCTTAGCTAGCCTACATCTTTGATTAAACCATGGGTTTCTCATCTTCATTTCTCTGTTTTCCTTTTGGACTGGGACAAACTTGTTTGCTGCGTCCTTGCACTTCTGCGTGATGTAATCCATCATATCTTGGGCCGTCTTTCCCCTGAGCTCTGTTTCCCATGCTATATCTGTTAGGAATTTTCTTATCCCCTCATAGTTTCCCTTTCGGTATGCTAACCGAATGTGTGTGTGTGTGTGTGTGTGTGTGTGTGTGTGTGTGTGTGTGTGTGTGTGTGTGTGTGGGGAGGAGGAGAAGGGTTCCTTAGGTGTGTGTGTGTGGAGGAGGAGAAGGGTTACTTAGGTGTGTGTGTGTGGAGGAGGAGAAGGGTTACTTAGGTGTGTGTGTGGAGAAGGAGAAGGGTTACTTAGGTATGTGTGTGTGTGTGTGTGGAGGAGGAGAAGGGTTACTTAGGTGTGTGTGTGTGGAGGAGAAGGGTTACTTAGGTGTGTGTGTGGAGAAGGAGAAGGGTTACTTAGGTGTGTGTGTGTGTGGAGGAGGAGAAGGGTTACTTAGGTGTGTGTGTGTGGAGGAGGAGAAGGGTTACTTAGGTGTGTGTGTTTGAAAAGGAGTAAATATGCTTACCTAGTTGTGTCTACAAGAGCATTATTCAGCTTTCGAATGTTTCCAAGTAGGTATGATACTCTGTGCATATATACTTCAACTTTCCAGTACTGTCATACTTGCTCTAGAAACTGTAAAAGATGGTTGCTTCCACCACCTCTGTTTCAAGCTTATTCCACTAGTTAACTGCCCAATGCAATCAAGTATTTCCTTATATTTATCTGGATCGTCTATTGTGCCAACTCTCCCCTATGCCCCCTTATTTTGTTCTCTCTATCTTGAGGTTATCTTGAGATGA
This sequence comes from Procambarus clarkii, assembly GCF_040958095.1. Taxonomy (NCBI): domain Eukaryota; kingdom Metazoa; phylum Arthropoda; class Malacostraca; order Decapoda; family Cambaridae; genus Procambarus; species Procambarus clarkii. The sequence goes on along the minus strand of NC_091159.1, from coordinate 9,781,528 downwards.
TTTCGGAGCTTAGCGTCCCCATGGCCCGGTCCTTGACCAGGGCCTTCTTTTTGTTACAAACCCTCAGGAAGTAGCCTGGGGGTGCCCATAATAGAACTAATTGCATGTGTGCAGTTGTCTAACTCCCAGGTACCTATTTACTGCTAGGCAAATAGGTACATCAGGGCGAAAGAAACTCTGCCCATTTGTTTCCGCCTCCATCGGGAATCGAACCCGGAACCTCAGGACTATGAATCCGAAGCACTGTCCACTCAGCTGTCAGGCTCCAAACCTCTAACCTAGAAAGAGTTGCTATCATTTTTTGTATTCCCTCCTGCATCTTAAATATTTAGACTTGACTTTTTCTCTTAGCTCAGTGTCTCTTACCACTTGTACCTGTCTTGTTATAAATCTTTTGATCTTGTACATTTTCTTCTTGTGCCGTGTTTAAATACTGCTGTTTGTGTCGTTTTGGATGTATGAAGTGTCTTGAGGTGAGAGGCAGTGCTATACTGTAATTGCAGTTGAATCTGCATACTCACAGTCAGTATGGTACTTTACTGTTCTTTGGCATGTTTTTCATTAACAGCATTATACATAACATTGAGTATTGTAATTGTAATTTATTTACTCTGCTTATATATATATTTTTAAATGTACCAGTACTGTAATTCAACGAAACCTTTGTTACTGCCGTTATCTCAATTATGTATGATCAATTTTATTACCAATACAGTACTGTGTGTATTTTTGTGATGACTGACTTTGGTAAAATAAGAAAGGCATTGAGATTCATTTGTTTATTCATGTATTGGCCACATTGTGTTCCAATTCCAATTTTCTACTAGGATACTACACTTAACTGTTCATTATTCATAATTGACTTTATATTGGCTTGGAAATTTGTGTAGGTTTATAAGTACCTTTTAACATTTAAGATACTGTATGCTGTAAATGCAGTTAATGTTCATTGGTTAAATTGCTTATTCAACAGTGGGGGTTCCCAATTTTTCCACTTACTGTTCTCACAATGTGGTCTAGTTTGTATGGCTTGAATTTAAAATGTTTTATGCATTTAATTGCCAGTGCTTATTTTTGCTAATTAAGTTTTGTGTGTACCTGGAGAGGGTTCTGGGAGTTGTTCTACTCCCCGAGCCCGGCGTGAGGCCAGGCTCGAAGGTCTTCAATGAGGACAAGTTGAAGGCCTTCAATGAGTGCATGTTCATTGAGGACGAGTTGAATTACCTGTACACAAGGAAATTTTAAAATCTTGTTTCCCACACGTGTACCTTTTAATAGTGATGTTAAATACATAAACATCTGGGTAAATATATTGACATTTAATATCCAACAGGCCATAGACTGGGAATGCTATATCTGGGATATATTTCAACCCTCATAAATCCCTGTTGAAAATATGGAGTGTATCTAAAAATTCTTAATATTCTTCAATTTGTAAGAGGTGACATAATTGTGTGTATCATATTCATGTAGTTTTGTGCTTAATGTTCAATTGTGTGAGGATTTTAGCACTAAGTACTATGAAATGTTTGCAAGAATGTTTGAACACTTTTTGGTGAAGAGGTCGTTGTGTGTTGAGAATGCGGAGTGTGTGTTAAAAGGGAAATTTAGAGTTTGGAACATTAATATACTGTAACAGCAAAAGGCAGGTTGATTCCCTGAGGATGAGTGTTGTGCAGACAATTTTATGTTCTTAGAATGCTATATGACAAGGACGGGTAGTTTAAAAGAAGTACAGTATTCAAATGAGAGGAAACCTTAGTGGAATTACAATGTTTTCATTGGCATTAATGGATATAAATATAATGCAAAAGAAATAAGAACTTAATAGTATTAAACTTTATGATAAATACTGTAGTAGCTTTGCCGTATGCCAATGCTGTACTGTAGTACGTGCCCTTTGTTAGTGTATGCACGTAGCAGTATTTTACTTTATACAGTGGTAAGAACTACGAAGTGAGGGGTGACTAATGTGCTGGATGTAAACTTCAGTGATGAGAACATATGTCATTTTATGGACTGGACAAATGTATGCCAATTTTATACACAGTGTTCGATTTAAGGTTAATGTATGGTTGAATGTGTTCAGTGGTAGAGTTTGAATCCCTAATAATTGTTCATGAGTAACAAGTTGGCCAGGTATTTATATTCTGTTTATCTCAAGCATAGCCTATGTAGAACAATAAATGAATACATATTTTTTACAACTAAATTATATTTTTATAATCTTTTAAAAATGTGTACATAGGTATGTATGTACAAAAAAAAATTATATATATATATATATATATATATATATATATATATATATATATATATTATATATATATATAATATATAATATATACAGTATATATAATATATATATATATATAATTTAGTGATGGAAAAAAGAAGTGTAGGTGTTCGGCAGTCCTCCTAATGGCTGGTGTCAATGCCAATCACATTTACAAAAAAAAGTTGACTGCTTGGCTGTTGCCTTCTGTGGTAAAGTAAGGGAAAACACGCAAAACAAATAGTATGAACAATGAAACTTTAACTTGAAAATAAATTATAAACAAAGACAATCCCTTGGCTATGTACAGTGCAAACAAACAAGATTATAAAGTCAAAAAATAACATAAAATAAAACAGTGGTGATGTTACTCTACAATGAATAAAGACAAGAAATGAATTAACAGGTGCTGAGAATAAAGTGCTGGCTGAGAACATCCACTAATAAACAGAGCGTATATCAGTTTTGAGAGCACAGGATATTCTAAATCCAATGGCTTGTGCGTGCTCAGTCATCGGCTATGTAGATGGCGCTGAAGTGCAGAGGTGCAGATGTCGATTCACCAATCAGAAGCGTGCTGGCTGGAAGTGGTGGTTTGGTGATCAAAGAAGGTGGAGAGCGAGTGTCTGATACGTATGCGCTTGGCAGAAACGTATTTTACTCAATACGTACTACACTTGCTTGTAGTATCTAGATGTTGTAGATGTACTGAAATAACATGACGATAGGAAAGAGCAGGCCAAATCTCTCTTGAAGGAGATTATCGTAACACCCATACATATATATATATATATATATATATATATATATATATATATATATATATATATATATATATATATATATATATATACATATATATATATATATATATATATATATATATATATATATATATATATATATATATTAATATTATACACACACATACAATAAATATCAATATTGATAACTGATTATATGCTAGATATACTTTGTTTTATGTACACAAATTGAAATATTTGGCAAAATATATACATTAGATTGAAGTGTGTTACCATACACCAAGGCCTATTAAAATACAAAGTTGCTTAACTGATTGGAATCGTGCTAAACTAATCATAAAAGGTAGAATAAAATTTTGATCATAGGAAATAACTTTTCACCCATAAACTTCTTTATAAAAAACCTCTCCCTATCTGGCCCGTTGTCGTCGTGAGGGGGTCATGGTGGGCGGCTACCAGAGTGTGATGTTCCATGGGTCAATCCACTGTCCTTTTGGGGCCTTGTGCTCCTGCTGCTGTCTTCTCCAATTGTGCCGGATCTCTTTTTTTTTTCTTTTCCTTGTGTTTCATTTTTCTCCCCCCCCCCCCCTCTTCTTTCTAATTGTCATTTCCCGCCGACCTTTTGCCAGTCTTGATTATTCTTTTGGACTACTTCTGTTTTGATGCCCTCGTGTTTGAGGAGGCATACTCTCACCCATAGAATTGTGGTACCCAACGTCTCTAGTGAGGGGACGCTTTTATTGTCAATCCTACTTTCGTCACTGAACCTGATCTCGACGAACTGACGGTTCTTAAGGTGGCATTTGTGGGGAGTATACTTACGATGCACCCCTGGGAGGCTCCAGCAAGACCGGCAACATGTCTCTTGTTGGGTATCCTATCCTCTAATTGTAGCTCCATGGTGGGTGTGGGGGCAGATTCGTGAATGAGTCTTCCCTCTCGTTTTCATGCCGATGACTCCTGTTCCTCTTATGACTTCTTGGGCTCGTGGGGTGGGCGACCAGGCCCCCAAGTCGGACTGTGTTGGAAGATCGAACTCTGTAGCCCCTGCTACATTGGGCCCAGATCTAGCTCCTCCTCTGACTCTCCTGACTACTCCCCTCAGCTCCCCCTCCCTCCTCTGTGGTTGCATTGAGCCCTAAGCCCCCAGCGGTGACCACCTCGTCCCCTGGCCCGGCTCCGTCTCTCATTGTAACTTTTTTTTTTTTTTTTTTTTTTTTTTTTGATGATGATATATACAAGAGTTGTTACATTCTTGTACAGCCACTAGTACGCGTAGCGTTTCGGGCAAGTCCTTAATCCTATGGTCCCTGGAATACGATTCCCTGCCGCGAAGAATCGTTTTTTCATCCAAGTACACATTTTACTGTTGCGTTAAACAGAGGCTACAGTTAAGGAATTGCGCCCAGTAAATCCTCCCCGGCCAGGATACGAACCCATGACATAGCGCTCGCGGAACGCCAGGCGAGTATCTTACGACTACACCACGGAGACTGTGAAGTCTCTACTGCGCCTTTTAACTCCCCTTTCTCTGGGGGTTCTCAACGCTGTCTCCGCTACACTCACACGATCCCTTCCCATGCTATTTCATACCACGCCTTGTTTGGTCCTGCTACGTTGACTAAGTACTGGGTCTTTTACCTCCATCATTTAGATTCTACTCCTGATGATTTTTCCCTCCATAGGCACCTTGTTGATTCCGTGTATGCCTTTGTTACTTTCAACCCCACCCGTCTCGGTTCACGTGTTGTTGCTGCTCCTTCTCAGGATGCAGCTATCCGCTTGGCCGCCTTATTCTACATTGGCGTTCTCCAAGAACGCTCGGTTAAATGCCAGTGTTGGCATTGTTCTCCTCCCTCACCATGTTGCGACCAGTGTTAGGAATCTAAAGGACTGCCACGAAGATGTCAAGCATATCCTTGAAGCCCAGGGCCATTCTGTCCTCCATGTGGACACGTTTACTCGTTCCCCTCATGGTCGTCGCCGTCAGCCCCTTCGGATTGTAAAAATTACCTTTGATGGTAGGACCCTTCCGCCCTCTGTCATTCTTGCTGGTACCAGAAGCTCCGTTCAGGAGTACATTCCCTCTCTTCGGCACTGTAATAAGTTCTGGAAGTTTGGGCATGGTGCCCTCCGATGCTCCAGTACTGGTTGATACCTGGTTGCTGGGGTTCTGGGAGTTCTTCTACTCCCCAAGCCCGGCCCAAGGCCAGGCTTGACTTGTGAGAGTTTGGTCCAATAGGCTGTTGCTTGGAGCGGCCCGCAGGCCCACATACCCACCACAGCCCGGTTGGTCCGGCACTCCTTGGAGGAATAAATCTAGTTTCCTCTTGAAGATGTCCACGGTTGTTCCGGCAATATTTCTGATGCTTGCTGGGAGGGTGTTGAACAACCGTGGACCTCTGATGTTTATACAGTGTTCTCTGATTGTGCCTATGGCACCCCTGCTCTTCACTGGTTCTATTCTGCATTTTCTTCCATATCGTTCACTCCAGTACGTTGTTATTTTACTGTGTAGATTTGGTACTTGGCCCTCCAATATCTTCTAGGTGTATATTATTTGATATCTCTCGTCTTTTTTCTAGTGAGTACATTTGGAGGGCTTAGAGACAATCCCAATAATTTAGGTGCTCCACGCGATAAAGCACGTGACCCACGTCCCTTGTGTGGGGACAAAGGTCACTAAGTCAGAGTGCACTTCTTCCCAGGCTCGCTGCCTTAATTCTGCTGAGGCCCACCCTACCTTCTTCCGTGCGTGTATACATTACAAGCTTGAGGCAGCTGTCCTCAACTTGAAGAACCGGCAACGTTTGTCTTTTCCTGAGGCAAGGTGCCAAGTTCGCCGTCTTTCCCTTTATGCTGGTGTCTCTTATGTCTCTTATACTTGCGTGTTGGGCTCTTCCTCTCCTTGTCCTTCCTCAATCTCACAACCGTTTCCAGGCCTTAGACCCAGACACACCCACCGCCTCCTCCCCTTGTTTCTTTACGTTTTGTCCCGAAGGGTTCCCCTCCTGGTTCTCTGTCTGGGGGTTCCCCTTCTTTCTACCCAGTCTGTCATGTCTCCTGTGTCTTCTTTCTCATCTCCCTCAGATCCTCCTTCCCATCCTTCTTCGTCTCTTAGCTATCTACGCCGCCTGTCTGTGCGGGCTGATGTCCATTCTCCCATCGATCATCGTGTTGTTCGCTCTCGTTCTTCTCCTGTTGAGACGCTTGAGTCTGTTGCCCAGTACGTTATTGCTGGAACACCTGTCTCTTTGAGTCAGAAGCGAAAACTTGGCTCATCTCCTTCCTCTTCCCCGGCGGGTAAGAAGGCTTTGCTTTCTTTCTCGTCCCCCACCTCTGACTATCGCTCCATCCCCTCCCATTTCGGTGGTCGAGCTCCCTGTTCCTGTTATGGAGGTTTCTTTGGCCCCCGCTTCCCTCTCAGTTGCTGCCCTTGCTGAGGTGCGCTCCCCGGTTTCTGCCCCTCCTCCTGCTGTCCTGGACCCTCGGTTGTCTCCTGCTCCTCCTCCGGACCCTGCTCGTCTGCCTCTGGTCTGTCCTCCAGTCGGGACATATACAATCTGCAGTGACTCCATGAGTGTGATTCAAGCAATTACGTACTCTTCAACAACGTGCAAGGAGTTTGTTTATCCATGTCTTCAACTTCTTCATGAACATCGATTGAACGGTTATGATACCTCTATCCAATGGGTCCCAGCCATTGTGGTATTCTCCATAATGAACTAGTAGATCAACTAGCCAAAGCAATGCACAACACGTCTCACATTACCCGTCATCCAATTCCCCATGGTGCACGTAAAGGAGCCTTCAAAAATACCATCACTCAAAATTTTGCGACGAAATGGAAAACGTCATGCTCACCTTTGCACTAGCCGGTCGGCCGAGCAGACAGCACACTGGACTTGTGATCCTGTGGTCCCGGGTTCGATCCCGGGCGCCGGCGAGAAACAATGGGCAGAGTTTCTTTCACCCTATGCCCCTGTTACCTAGCAGTAAAATAGGTACCTGGGTGTTAGTCAGCTGTCACGGGCTGCTTCCTGGGGGTGGAGGCCTAGTCGAGGACCGGGCCGCGGGGACACTAAAGCCCCGAAATCATCTCAAGATAACTATGGGTCCATTAAAAAGAAATGGGAAACTTGGAAACATGTCGGATATAAAAGCAGAGAAATTGAACGATGATCAGATTAAGGCTGGGACAACACCAAACTGGCAGCACACAGCTCTAAGTACAGAACAGACATCAACGAACTCTGCATCCACTGTCAGGTGCCTGAACCAATCTAACACTATCTCCTTCACTGCTTCCGACATCATAGTGCCAGAGTAAATTATAAACAAGTAATTTAAGCCTGCCCGAAACGCTGCGCGTACTAGTGGCTTTACAAGATTGTAAATACTATGCTATGTATTCTCACAAACCCAATGTACCTTCTTGTATATAAATAAATAAATAAATAAATAAATAAATAAATAAATAACAAGTATTTATCTCACTAACTAAATGAATTGTGGGGTTCAGTCCCTGAGCCCACTATGTGCCTCTGTAACCCTTTCCACTACCGCCCACAAGATGGGTATGGGGTGCATAATAAATGAACTAAACTAAACTTATCTCACTAAAAATACCCTTTACTATCGAGCACATATTAGGAGGTGGTGATCACTCGTTACAAGAAAAATACCAAATAGTCAAAGCACTGGCTAAATATCTCCAGTCGACCAACAAATTGGGTCACATCTGACCCGCGCCACATTTATACCTGGCGCCACCAACAGCTGAACACGGAAAACAACCGCCTCGCCGCACCACCATGGATCAGCTGACGCCATAAACACAACACACCGCCCTACGGTGCGGCAAGTCTCCCGCTAACATACACCTCTGTTGTAGTCGTCACTCCTCTATCTACAGCACAACGCAACAAGCACCTTTGGAACTCCGATCATCTCAACATTAACGCCTCTCCCAACACCTGTACTGGTGCAGTCATCGGGAGGACAAACCCTTCATGCACACTGCACCTACTATCAAGAAGAAAAAGTAATTATACTCATGCAATTGGGATAAAACCTGTCTGCATCCAGTTTCGTAATAAGAAAAAAAATACATAAAATAAAGTGCGGTGGATGCCTGTAATAATTGCTATTTGCGAAATAAGCACGAAATAACTTAATATGCTAACCGTATTATATGCTTACAAAAAGTCACCGTCGAGTAAGGACTTGCATCTAAACTGCACGTATGTATTTGTTTTGTTCTGTTAAGGATTGTAATGCCCAAGAGACCTGGCAGTAGGACCAGCGCTGCCAGGCTGGCACTGTGTGAGGGGCACAGCCCACGGTGCCCATGGTGCCCTCAGCCCGCAAGGCTGCTTGTCACCCAGCTCCAGTTGACCAGGAGGAGCCCATTGGAAGGAGCACGCGTGATGGTCCCTGACGTAGTGGTTGTCGTCGTCTTCGTCATTATCTTCCCGGAGAAGGGAGACCTGAAGGAGGGGGTGTAGACCAGGCTGGGGCCGACGCAGGAGCAGGTGCTCACTACTCTACACCTGTTCACTAACATCTCTTTCGTACACGATTGATTTCAGATGTAGTACCTGTAAGGTACAGCGGTTACATGGAAGGTCTCAGAGGCTTGAGACAAGCTGCTCTGGACGCCTCCTGAAGCCACAGCTTCAGTGAAAACAACTACACCAATATTCCCAACAGTTCACACAGGTTAGTGAAGGATACAGGTTACTTGGCTCTTTCGGGTCATATTGGAACTATTCACACTCGCACCAAACAGAAAATAACCCAACCTAACAATATGGGTCTATAAGAGTGGCTATATAGTAATATATATATAATATAATATATATATATATACAGTATATTATATATGTATGCGAACAAGCCTGAACGGCTTGTTCAGTTATGTATATATAATAATATAATAGGAGAGAATTAAAAAATGGGCCACTTTGATCTGATAGGCCTTGCTACTTTGTAATTTAAATATTAATTTTATTACCTAACACAGCCTAGTGTATGCCTAGCCAAATCTAACGGAGACACATATTATATTGTATGATGAATTTTGAGAAATGTAGACATACATAAAAGTTAAGGATAATTAATACCAAATGTTGTACAGGCCTTAATGTTACAATCTAGTAACAAATCGATCTGTGTTAAGACTGATAATATAGCCGTAAAATTCAGTGAAATTGACTAAATGGGTGATTAAATAAAGGAAACTAAATGACCAAGTAGTAAAATAGACAAAAACCAATGAGTAATATCAACCCATCACAATGGTTGTACTCTTCAAATCACTTGTGTTGTCCCGTCTTGAGTACTGCTCAGTACTCACTTCCCCCTTCAAAGCAGGAGAGATTGCTGAAATTGAGGGAATACAGAGAGCATATACGGCACGCATAGACGAGATAAAGCACCTAAAGTACAGTATTGGGATCGTCTCAAAGCTCTCCAAATGTACTCACTAGAAAGGAGATGAGAGAGATACCAAATAATATACACATTGAAAATACTGGAGGGACAGGTCCAATATACACATTGAAAATACTGGAGGGACAGGTCCCAAATCTGCACAGTGAAATAACAACGTACTGGAGTAATGACATGGAAGAAAATGCAGAATAGAACCAGTGAAGAGCAGAGGTGCCATGGGCACAATCAGAGAACACTGTATGAATATCAGAGGTCCATAGTTGTTCAACATCCTACCAGTGAGCATCATAAATATTACAGGAACAACCGTGGACATCTTCAAGAGGAAACTAGAGTGTTTCCTTCAAGGAGTGCCGGACCAACCGGGCTGTGGTGGGTATGTGGGCCTGCGGGCCGCTCCAAGCAACAGCCTGGTGAATCAAACTCTCACAAGTCAAGTCTGACCTCGGGCCGGACTTGAGGAGTAGAAGAACTCCCAGAACCCCATCAACCAGGTATCAATAAAAATAGTGAAAGCTGAATGAGCAAAGTAAGAGAGTAGTGGAACACAGTACATGTGCTAGTTGTAAAGCACACCAAATAGGTGAGAAGTGAATTAAGTGGACCAAACAAGCATGTAGTCAGTTGGACCAAATGGGTATGTAAGGAAATAGGCAGAATTAGATAAATAGCCAAATGAAATAAACCAAAATGTGAGTAGAGAAACACGCTAAATAGGCGAGTAATTTTCATGTGATGAGTTGCCTATTGAGTTGTGAAAGTGTAAAGTACTGTGTACTAAAGTAGGGTAAAAAATATTCCTTTTTGGGGTAAGGTATGTAGGGAGCTGGTCGGCCGAGCAGACAGCACGCTGGACTTGTGATCCTGGGTTCGATCCCAGGCGCTGGCGAGAAACATTGGGCAGAGTTTCTTTCACCCTATGCCCCTGTTACCTAGCAGTAAAATAGGTACCTGGGTGTTAGTCAGCTGTCATGGGCTGGTTCCTGGGGGTGGAGGCCTGGTCGAGGACCGGGCCGCGGGGACACTAAAAAGCCCCGAAATCATCTCAAGATAACCTCAAGATAACCTAAGGTAAAGTTACCAGCCGTCGGCCACTTGGGATATGATTGCCTGTATCCGGACACTTGCAAGTGACCAACCACTTGCATATGATAAAATTCATAGCATCTGCATGAACCCAAACATTTTAGCAAATTTTCAAATACCTCCAGTAACATTGAAGCATTAAAGACATGCAAATTTAAAAAAATAGCTACAAAAAATAAATTTATAATGGTATTAGACATCAGGTGTTATCAATATTTAACTTGTATTTTTATATTCAGGTGAATGTAGTCCCCTAAATAGGAAATTTGCAAATTGATATTCACCTAAAGAGATGCATCATGGATAGTAAATAGTCTCCAAACACCAGTGCCACAGAAACCAAGCATGGGCATCTGGCAGCCAGAGCCAGATATTGCATCTCGAAATCAGTTAAAAATGCCACTGAAGCATATTAATACAACACACCTCGAATATTGATATTTGTGGGTTGGTACTGCAATCTAGGCATATATCATTGCTAATATATGCCCAGATTGTCCAATAGGGAAAGTGCCCATTACATAAGTGACATATAAAGAGGGCCAGTCACAAGGGATAGACCACGAGCATGGGAGCGTGGTGTAGGGTCTGTCAGGTGACAGTGGACTGACATCATTCCTGTCAAGACAGATGATGGCAGCAGTCCTAAGTCATAACAGTTTCTAGTAGGGTACTCTGTACATGCTCTCATAATTGTACCCAACAGCTTTATTTATTACATATCGTTACAATGACACCTACACTTGCCTAAACTTACCTGTAATGAGATTTTATTAAAAATTCACTAATGTATAATGCTGAAAATCAATAAAATATTTGTGTTATTGGTGTAAATAAGTGTCATGAACCCCTGGTTTGCATCAAAACTTTGTTGATAATGGGCAGTAAGGCACTAGTAATTTCTATGCCCAAATTATCCAAGAATCCAAAACCATTAATTTGGACTGCACCTATGGGAAAAAGTTTTCTCGAGTTCTGACCGATTGACGTGCAATTGGAAATTAGAAATGCATTCCTGTTGTAAGTGGGGACTTCCTCAATTGATATGTACTCCAATACCCAGTACAATCATTTGACCACAAAAGGAGAACTTGCTAGATGCTTCCCCCACTCGATAACTCAGCAATGAGTGATGAATGCCAGCCTCCCCACTCTCCAGCTATCAAAAAAATAAAAATAAAAACTCGTTAAGCCATGGAACATGTACGATTTATTTTACAATATTCGTGTTAGTTTTATTTTATATTGCATAACTTTTTTATAAATTACATAGGATATTTAAATATCATTAATATTCTTACTTTATTTTGTACATTTTCAGGGATGCAGCAGATTACTTTATCAAGTACACACCTCTTGGTGCACTGGTGGGGTCAAAGCTGCACTTGCTGTGCAGCAGCTCTCCGTGGGTTTACATTATACCCAAAGCACTTTGCTGAAACAATTTCATTCATTGCTAATGTACACAATGGCAAGCCAGTTTCTAAATATGAAGAAGCAAGTCAACTCAAGAAAGAAAGAAATTTAGATTATATTGTATACCAGGTTCAAATACATTTTTGAAAACTGAGGGTAGGAGGAAAAGAGGGTGCCACAAATATCAAAATAAGCATATAATAAAAAATAAAAAATCTTGACTAATGATCCACTTTCTACCATTAACAAATACACGAATGAACACAATAATTGAGAGTGATCAATGTACTAATTCTGGCAATAAATATATGAAGTCGCCAAATTTTTTACAGAAAAAATAGAAATAGAGAAAATTAGTATGCAAATAGAATCAAATTTCCTATTTAGAACTAAAGAACCAAGCCTTTTGACAAAATGAACAAATCGGTAATAATACCATCAAACATAGAAGATACAACAGCCGATTTACATCTTTCAGCATTGAACAAAAACTTAACAAGATCAGAAGACAAACAAGAAGCAACTAACCCAGCGCATCAACCAAGAACACTTCCCTGCAAGCACTTATCTCTGCTATGTGATCTTGTTAATTCTGCTCGTCAAATAAAAGAACTAGAAGACGTCAATTATTATGTCAGGTAAGAATAATGTGTAATTAAATTAACAATAAAATGCTTCCAAGTTGGTTCACAACAGTGGTCATGGGTTGAATATTGAGCTGAAGTACAAATTTTGTCAATTTCATTTTTCCTGGCCACCTCTGTATGTGATATCACAAATTTGCAATATGGCTAACAGCCCACAAAGTTACTGAAGGAGAAAAAGCATCTAGAGTAGGGATCAGAGAATGGGTAAATTACTCCAAATGGGGCCAAAAATGTCTTTACATCTTTACAGATGTATTATATATTTAGAAATGTCTGAAATTAGAGAAATTTCAAAAGACCAAATATGATTGCAATTTGTTTATCAGATTAAGAGCTTGGAAATTCATTTTTTTAATTAAATGATTACTTTAAAAATTATCATATATTACGGTACTTTGAGAATTATATAACTATACTGTATTACAATATTTAGTTTTCTGGGGGAAGCCCCGTTGGCTTCCCGGAGATATCCAGGCTGAATGGATATGTATAACTTTCTTAACGCATTGACTGATGCTTTCTGGCATCAGTCAATGCGTGAAGTTCATGCCTACCGATGACCACGAGCCAGAACTTGGCCTCCTCTAGAGAGGCACGAGGAGCAATGGCCTGTGTTGACCCCCTGTGGTTGGGAGCATTCTATGTCTGCCATCGACTTGGATAGGCACCCGGAAAGGTAGGCGCCCCCAAAACAAACCCCTATTCATTCTGGAGGTTTTTGGCTTTTCGCGACCCGGATTATGCTTTCGTGATGGATCCGCGTTCTTTCATGTACGGTTCATCTTGTCCATACTGGGTTCGTTATGAAGTTCCGGAGTCGTCCTGGTTGGCAGATTGTCCTCTCTTTTCGTTTGAGGCTTGGCACACATTCTGTCGGTCCCCACGTGCTTGACTGGCGAGAGATTCAGACGGCGTTTTAGGTTTTCCTGAGGGGGCGACTTCGAGCACCTCAATGCTTGTTTGTTCCCCCCTGCCATTCCGCGGATGTTGGTGTTGTGCCACTTCACGTGCAGCTTCCCTCCCTTTCGTCAGCCTTGGTTGCGGAGCATTTGCGTACTCTTGGCCTGCTTGCTTCGGCCCTGCATTTCTTTTGCCTCCCTGAGCTGTTCTCGGATTGGCTTGAGTTGGATGTGGGAGTGCTTGGGGCCAACTGCCGAGTCTAGTGCGCTGCCCTCTGTGGTGTAGGCGTCGTCTGCTTTGTTGAAGCTCTTTGCATCATTCCTGCGTGATGCGGTTCGCAGTTCTATGTTTCTCTTCGCTTGTCTTTGCCTTTTTGTCCTTGCTGTTTAGGGAGGTCTGTGATGGTGCAGTACCTGCAGGCGGCTTCAGTAGTTGTAGACCTGTCTGACTTGTTAGTGCTCCTGGGGAGGGGGCTTGTGGGGGTCCTCTCGGAAGGGTCGTGCCAGGGCTCGGGGTTCCGTTCCTCGTGGTAGGCCAGTGGTGCCAGATTCGGGGCAGGCGACAGCCTCGGTTCCGTCTTTTTCTGGTCGGCGCGGGGACCGCCCTAATACGCCGCTTAGGTGCTCGGAAGGTGCGTCGGCCTTTTTGCGGTTCGTTCCATTGACGGGGCGATGGGGGGGGGGGGGGGGGAGAAAAGCTCGCTCTCTTTGCTCGCACCTGGTCTCACAAGTTGTGGGCTTTTCGGGTCGTTTCATGCAGACCTGTGGTGGCGGTGGTGGGGTAGGGCCCCTCCTCCCTCGGGGGGGGGGGGGGGGGGGGGGGGGGGGGGGGGGGGTTCGGGTGCTGATGGGGCAGGCCTCTTCTCCTGCGCTCTGTCAGGTCATCTCGGAGTGGGTTCGCTTGGGCATGGTCCGAAACGACGTCGTCCCTCAGGTGGGTGTCCTGGTCCCCGACACGGGACTGCGCAACCTCCTGTTCATTCTGGAATTTTCCCATCTGAACCCGTGGGTTTATTGTCCACTCCTTCTGGATGACTACTCTGTCCCAGGTCCGTCTTTCTGTTGGAGCCGAGCGCTTGGATGGTGTCCCTGGATCTCAGACGCGTATTGGCACGTCCCAATTCATCCAAGGTTCAAGGACTGGCTCGGTTTGTTGTGAGGCGTCAAGGCTACCGCTTTCGTTTCGTTGTCTTCCCTTTGGGTTGAATCTGGCGCGGTCAGGGAGTTTGCGGCAGTGTGGATGTGGCCCAGAGGGTTGAGTCGCTTGTGGATCGATGATCCGGCTCCATTCAGACTGTTTCCGGTGGTTCATTGCCTGAAACTGAGGGGGTTCAATGCGGTCCTTGGCTCTTTGGGGCTGGTCGCTTCGGATGACTTGTCTGCTGAATTCTCGGGGTTTAGCTCTCCTGGCGGTTCATGTCCGGGAGTGTCCAACATCCTGGCGGACGGCCTGTCTCATTTCCTTCCCCTTTCCATGGAATGACGGTCGACGCTGACTCCTTCAGTTGGCTGTGCCAGATGTTTGGAATTCCGGAAGTGGATCTCTTTGTGTCGGCGTGGTTGAAGCATCTTCTGGTATATGTGGCGCCCTTCCCTGACTGCGAGGCTATCCGGGTCGATGCCTTTTGGCTGGACTGGCGAGGTGGGGTTACCTGTACCTTTTCCCCCCGGTTCAGCTGTTGCTTCAGGTCCTGGCTTCCTTGGAGACTTACCAGGGAAGAGTTGTCCTTCTGGCCCCTTGGGTGACCGGCCCAGCCCTGGTTTCAGGCGCTGTTTGCTCGGTGTCCAAACCCGAGGGTCTTTTTGTGGCTCTGCCTCTTTCAGTAGATCAGTCCAGTTCGGTACGAGGCTGGTTAGTCTTACTCAAGTTTTCACGTCTGGAGTTTTTGACTCGGGTTTATCATCACTTGTAAGGTGCACAGGTGGCTTCGTTGTTGATCTCCCACCTGCGGACTTCGTCTTGGTGGCACTATGAAGTTTCCTGCGGTCCTTTCGTTTTTTCCTATCTCTGCGTAGGTTCTCTTTGGTCTCTGATAGGGTTGGTTGTTCCAGACTGTCATCTTATGCCGAATACTGTTGCCTCGTATCATACGGTGCTGCTTCAGCTTGCTTTCGGCGTTGATGTCACTTCTGCCCTCGTTCTGCAAGCTGTCTCGTGCGTTGTTTCACCTCTGGTCTGCTCAGGCTCCTCCTGAGCCATCCTAGTCTTTGGACTGGGTGCTCTCTTTTCTCTCTTCTCCTCGATTTGTTGTGGTCCCTTCGGTTCGGGATTGTTTCTCCAAGGCTCTTTTTTTTCCTGTTGACATTGACCTCTGGGGGTCAGGTTAGGGAGCTTCATGCTCTCCTCCGGCGCAGGGTTTCTGCTCCTTCGGTCCTGGTGATAGGTTTGTTCGGTTACGCCGTCTCCTCCTTTTCTGGCCAAGAATGACACGACTGCGTTCCAAAGGGGTCCTTGGGTCGTTGATGCTTGGTTGGTCAGGGCCGGGGGTGCATCATGTGTTTTGTTCAATTGCGGCTCTCCACCGTAATTTGCACGCCACGGCCTCGGTGGCCAGGGATGCGCTTTGGGTTGACCCGGTTTCCCTTCTACCCTGTTCCCGGGTGTGGGTTTCTCAGGTCGTCTGCAGGGTTATTAAGTCTAGCTAGCCTGTTATGCGGTCTATCCCCAGGCCCATGACGTTCGTAAGTTTGCTGCCCGTCTTTGGTAACATGTCTTGGGTTGACATTCGGGCCCGGGGTTTTTGGAGGTTGAACAGGGTTCTGCTTGCTCGCTACCCAGTGAATGTCCCTGGGCCTGGCAGGTCCTGCATTACATTGGGTCGGCAGTTGCGGCAGTTTGTCTCGACTTCGCGTTGAGGAGTGAGGACTGCCTCCCGGGTAAAGTCCCTGTTTCTTCCTTATCTTTGGGTAGTTAGCTCCGGGGAGCCGTCGGGGCCCCCCCCCAGAAACCAGCGTTGAATGTAATTAAACTCTATTTTCTGGGTGAGTCCCGGGAGGCTCCCCAGCATCCCTCCCTCCCTCCAGTCTACAGGTTTTTTACGTTTTTTTGACGTCAGCCTAAGAACTATAGGCTGGATTGCCAGCGGGGGGTTTGAAGCTCCCCCTTTCCCCTCCCAGGGAGGCGGGGAGGTTGCGCAGACAGCAGCGTGGCGACATGATGACGTCGTGCTCATTTGCTAATTTTCGTTTGGAGAGTTCTGTCTACTTGTTTAGTCTTAGGTCGCAATAATTTTACCAGAATAGGGGTTTGTTTTGGGGCACCTACCTTTCTGGGTGCCTATCCTGGGTTGATGGCAGACATAGAATGCTCCCATCCACAGGGGGGAAGGGGGGGGGTCTCTATAGGCCATTGCTCCTTGTGCCTCTCTTAGAGGGGGGGCCAGGTTCTGGTTCGTGGTCCCTGGTAGGCAAGAACTCCATGCATTGACTGATGCCAGAAAGTTAAACATACCCATTCAGCCTGGATAGCTCCGGGAAGCCCCAGGGACTCGCCCAGAAAATAGCGTTTCATTACATTCAATGCTGTTTTTTTTTAAATGCTAAAATTGTTGTACTGTGTATCAGACGGAATATTCAGCCACCCTTTGCCGTGCTACACAAATTATGTGCTTGGGCCAGCAAATCCAGCCAAGTGGGTGTCATTCACAAGCTGCAGGAGTTTACTAGGAAGAGTTATCCTGAAGAATATGTCCTGCACTTGGGCTTCAAGTATTATCTTGCAAGGTAAGTAAAAACATAGTACTGTACTGTAATTACAAAAATCCTTTATTTTATCCATGGTGGCATTCTGACTAAAATTTGTCTGAAATCTGTAAAATATGCTAGACTGTTATTCTACATCATTTAGAATGTTGTTGCTAAGCTAAGAGTGCAGGTTAAAATGATTATGTTCACTGTCATTTACCAGTACAGTAAATGTTAATGTTGCAATGTACCACCTAGCTTACACCACACTGTACTCTATTACCTTCTACAACACTGCACTAATTACACTTTCTAGGTCAAAGGTTAAGGTTGCAGTTATTATAAATATATATTTGTGTAAGTATCTTGTTTCATAGAACTGTTGTTAAAAACAAACACTCACTCACTCTCACTCACTCTCACTCACTCTCACTCACACTCACTCTCACACTCACTCTCACACTCACACTCACTCTCACACTCACTCTCACACTCACTCTCACACTCACTCTCACACTCACTCTCACACTCACTCTCACACTCACACTCACTCTCACACTCACTCTCACACTCACTCTCACACTCACACTCACTCTCACACTCAC
The DNA here is from genome assembly GCF_040958095.1 of Procambarus clarkii. Classification (NCBI taxonomy): domain Eukaryota; kingdom Metazoa; phylum Arthropoda; class Malacostraca; order Decapoda; family Cambaridae; genus Procambarus; species Procambarus clarkii. Next base: position 9,763,696 of record NC_091159.1, on the reverse strand, counting down.
TCTCACACTCACTCTCACACTCACTCACTCACTCACTCACTCACTTTTGTAAACAGAGTGGTAGACGGTTGGAACAAGTTAGGTGAGAAGGTGGTGGAGGCCAAAACCGTCACTAATTTCAATGCATTATATGACAAAGAGTGCTGGGAAGACGGGACACCATGAGCGTAGCTCTCATCCTGTAACTACACTTAGGTTATCACACACACGCACGCAATTCTCTCTCTCACTCACTCACTCACTCTTTTTTTTTTTTCCTCCCCTTCCCTTCAAATGCCATGAACATTTTAAATGGTTAATATAATTCACTGTGTCGGGGACAGGAAGCCAGAGTGTATTCATACACATTTGGCTTTTATTGAGGTATCACCCCCATCAAAGCTGAATTACTGACCCTGCCCAGAATGCAACCCCACAACAAGCTGACTAACTCTTGAATACCTGTTCACTGCTAAGTGAACAACAGGTGCATTGGGTGAAAGGAAATGTGTCCAGTCATTTCTGTCCAGTCTGGGATTCAAGCCCAAAATTCTCAGTTGTGCGTCGAGAACGAACCCGACTATTACCGGGACCCCATACGATCTTTGATTGGTATTAATTCTTGCACTGTTACTCAAAAGGTTTCCTTGTGTATTTCAGCTTGTACAGCCTCCATTTTGGCTGTTGCATTAAGCATAGTTCACCCTCCAACTTCTTCATCTTGGACACAATTTTCCTTTATTTACATTCTTGTTCATCCTACCTTTTTATGTGAACTCCCAGCCACATATTTTCAAGTCTTCAAGGACACACTGTGATAAACCAAGACTCTCCCCAGTGCCATGTGCTATGAAGGCGATGTCGAGGGAAGTTTGGAAGAGCTTTTTCAACTGTACCTGCATCACCCTCAGGGACACAAGAAGATCAGGGACACTACTACTTTCATCATTTACCAAGTACTCAGATCCAACAATGAAGAGCATGAGCAATTGGTAATTAATTTGATTGATTAAATATCCTTAGTAAGGGAATATCATATTATTAGATTTAGGAAAGAATTGGGTAAATACTGATTTGGAAATAGTTGTTGATCTATTGAACAAATTACCATGTAACAAAATAGACATGGAACCAATGGATTGTTTAAAGCAAGTACTACTGTCTAGGTTTCTGTGGGGGAGCCCCTTCGGCTCCCTGGAGCTATTGCACTGGTTTTAGGTAATATTAGTATGGGGCTTCAATTATATGGAGTTGTCATGTCTACCAGGGACTATTAGCCAGAACATGGTCCCCCTCAGAGAGGTGCAGGGAGCAATGGCCTATGAAACTCTTGTGCATGAGAGTACAGTATCCACTCGATTTAACGGCCTATATGGGGCTGTACCCTGGTCGTTATTTCCGTAGCTCCGGTATTTCCAAAGTTAAGTGTCTGTAATTTTTCAAGTAACATTCAGGTAAGATATATTTTATACAACTTATTTTTTTTTTTATACATTTTAATATCTTTAACTATATACTGTATTTTGTTTGATTTATTTTCTCATCCATTCTGAAAAAATACCCTTCCATCCCCAAATAAAAATAAAAACAAATTATGATAAGTGAGCAATTAAGTAATGTATTGCAGGTTCTCAAGTTTGTTAACAACGTGGGTGTAGAGGCGAGGCAGCTGGGACCCGCTCTGTCCCTGTGGAGCGTCGGCTTCTCTAGCTCGCACTACAGACATCAAGTGGTAAGCAGCTTCTCTTTTTATATAACACTGATAGAGTTTTGTTTTTCTTTGAATAACTGATGGCTTAAGGTGATGGCTTAAGCTTTACACTTTGCTGCCCCCGGTGCGTGCGCCCCAGCCTACCTCAATTGGGGTCGGGTGTTTCACGTCAACATGCGGCCAGACTAAAATGTGTATACTCCTTTTCTGTTCTTTCACCTTGGTTTTCGTATTATGTCGTCCATTTTTGTATCAATGTGTTCGCAATAGAATTCCCTACAGGGGTATATGCATATAAAGTCCAAAAGCCCCACGTGCCACCCGCAGCATACCCAAAAATCAGCAGTGTTATCCGTGAGCACACAAGAGCACTAAAATGTGTATTCTCTTTTCAATTTTCTCACCTCAATTCTCTTGCTATGTCGTTCATTTTTGTATCAATGTGTTTGCAGTAGAATTCCCTACATGGGTATATGCATACAAGGTTCAAAAGCCAAGCATGCCCGACCCTGCAGCAAAGCTGAAAGACAGCCAAGTGTTACCTGCGAGCAAGCACCCATTGGCACACTCACAACACCTGCACACAAATGTGTATACTCTTTTCAGTTTTCTCACCTCAATTTTCATTGTACGTCGTTCATTTTGGTATCAAATTGTTCACAATAGAATTCCCTACAGGCTTATATGCATATAAAGTTAAAAACGCCTGGCGTGCCACACTCGGCAAACCCGAAAACCGGCCAAGCATGTCCAGTGAGTGAGCACCCATCTGCATACAAACAACACCCGCACTAAAATGTGTTTTCTCACGTCAATTTTCGTGTTACATCGTTCGTTTTGGTATCAAAATGTTCGCAATAGAATTCTCTAAAGGGATATAGGCATATAAGGTAAAAAAAAAAAAAACTGCATGCCACTTGCCACAAACCCGAAAATCGGCCGAGCATTACCCGTGAGCGTGCAACCACTAAATTGTTTGTACTCTTTCAGTTTTCTTATGTCAATTTTCGTGTTACATCGTTCATTTTCATATCAAATTGTTTGCAATAGAATTCTCTAAGGGGATATATGCGTATAAGGTCAAAAAGCCCGGCGTGCCACCCGCAGCAAACCCAAAAATCGGCCGAGCGTTATCCGTTAGAGTTACCCATCAATTTTCATGTTACATCGTTCATTTTGGTATCATTTTGTTTGCAATAGAATTTTCTGAAGGAACATATGTATAAAAGATAAACAAACAGGCACGCTACCCACAGCGAATTTAAAAAGTCCGCCGAGCGTTACCCAGATCGTTACCCAGGAGCGAGCGCCAATCTGCCCTCCTACAATATAATATGTACACTCTGTTCAGTTTTCTCGCCTCAATTTTCATGCTACGCCGTTTATTCTGATCTCAAATGGTTCACAATCTAAAGGCGCATATTTTAAAACTAGTCCCATAATGATCGGAAAACAAATAGTTTTGACAGATATTTTAATTTTGGACGTCACGGCCGTCCGTTTCGCACATCCAGAGTTAATTGTGGACGTCCTCTGGGGATGAAAGTGTTTTAATAAGCCTGCCTAGAGCCTTATTAAGCTGACTTCCTTGGATGTAATATAGTATTTTTAAATTAAACCCAAGAAGGCAATTTTTATTTTAAATACACATTTTTGCTGACATACACAGCTTAGTAATGTAAAAAGAAGAACTATGTAAGGAAAATTGGCAGTGTGTGCATATTGTTAATTAACTTCAACACAGGTAGTGAGAATAATTGCTACTACTAGTACTTAACCACACTGTAAATATTTAGACCAAAACAATGCACGTTTTGGTCTAAAATATTTAAAGTAATTATATTAATTATTTAAATTCGTCATTACAGGGGTACCTCAGTTTACGAATTTAATCCATTCCTGGAGACGGTTCGTAACCCGAAAATTCGCAAACCAAGGCAAATTTCCCAATGAGAAATAATGGGAAATGAATTAATCTGTTCCTGACTCCCGAAAAAATTAACTTCAAAGTAAATTTTATACCTAATTCACCCAAATCTTCACTACAAAAGTATGTACAAGTTATTACTTGCCTTTACTCATGACTCCTGTTGGCGTATGGAAGAGGGGTGAGGGGGGAGGAGGAGAGGTGTTACTGTTAGGAAGGGGAGTCTCCTTCCGTCATAACATCGGGCAGTGAAAACTTCTCTGGCGTGCACACTATGGCATGTTTTGCCTGCATACCACTAGGATCTGCTTCTGGCTCACTGCTTGATTTTCTCACTAGAAAACATTCCATTGAAGATTGTTTTTCCCTTCTTTGTAACCCTTGTCTGTAGTGAGACATCACACTGTCATTAATAAGATCAATGCAACAGCCTGCTACAGCTTTATCTGGGTGATTCTTTTCAGCAAAACGTTGCAGTTCATCCCATACTGCACACATTTTTTTAATGAGGAAGGGACATCCTCTACTGCCTCCTCCTCCTCCCCTTAAGATTTATTGTTTTGCCTAGCTAGTTCAACAACACATGTATCATTTTCATGTTTACGAGTGATCTCTTGTTTTTCCTCTATGGTTATTCTTACATATGTTTTCTAGCCTTGATCTTTACCACTTGCTTTCTTGGGACCCATGGCAAGATATATAGCTCAAATAGCCAAAAATAAAAAAAATAAACTGTAAATCCTTGCAAAGAATTCAGGCGGGATTGTCACTTGGCAGGAGGCACTGATAAACCAAGGCATGATCGCCGTGCCACCATGCGCTAGGTTGTCCATATGCGTATCAACAAACTCATATCCCAAGGTTAAGTTCGTAACCAGATTCAAATTTTCCGAAGAAAATATGTAACCCGAAAAATTCGTAGAGGGGCATTCGTAAACCGAGGTACTGTACCACTGTATTTAAATTCGTCATTAAATTAGTCATTATTTAAAATAATGACAAATAAAGAAGAAATAAACTATGGGAAAGTGGGAAGAATGACTGCATATGAGGATATCTACACCCAGCAGCCCGTACACAGTATTAACTACAGCAGCTATCCTCACACACTCTCACCAGCTGTTTTGATACTCTGATCCATGGTCAGAGCTCTAGTACTGCAGGTATATCTAGAGCTTTAAGCTCTAGATGTACCTGCAGTACTAAAATAATCACTAAGCAAGGAATTGTTTATTAACTTGTAGAAACTTAGTACAGTATTTGTTTTTTTCTATGAAACATTATTGCTGAACTTAAATGTCATAAAATTTGCATTTTATATCTCTGAGTACTTTTAGTCCAGACATTTAAATTGTTGAATTCAGTTCAGTTTATATCTTTATTCTAGATTTCCGAAGAGTTATTAGAAAGACATCCTGGCCTTGTTAACATGCTATGGCGTAAGCTTGATGGTATGGTGCAGAGGGCAGCCTGGGACGGAGATGAGGAACTCTTGTATAGAATTTTACAGCTGATGCTCCGCTTTCAACTATCAGAATATTATGCTATTACTGCCAGTGCTCTGCTGAAGCTACAGTGTAAGTTTATATTATGTAATGCTTTTAAGTCAAAATTTCAATAATTATTTTTGTTAGTAATGCCATAAGTAATACTCCATCTTGTGTGTAACACAGCGTTTTTTATTTTCATATACCAACCACTGTAAACTTAACTTTTGATAGGTTTCCAGTGAACCTTTGCCTAAAAGCCAAAAGGCAGCATTTTCAGTAACAGTATGTGTGCATGTGTGTGATGCAAGGGAAGGGAGGCAGAGAAATAGTGTGATAACAGCAGTGCAGGTTTATGGAAAATCAGTATTGGGGAATCTATATAGTACTGCAGCATCTGTGTTCATTAAATTTGACACACTTTATTTATAGGCATGTGTAACACAAATTTTGCATCCCTGACCCCCTCCCCGCTCAGCTCGTTGTCGCCGTGTGGGGGGCTTAGTGGGCGGCTGCCGGAGTGTGATGCTCCTTGGGACAGTCCTCTGTCCTTTTCTAGCCTTATGCTCCTGCTGCCGTCCTCTCCAATTCTGCTGGGCATCTTTCCTTTTCCTTCTGTTTCGTTTTTCTCCCCCTCTTCTCCTATCTGCTTGCCGTTTCCTGCCGACCTTTTGCTCGTTCTGGTTCTTCCCTTGGACTTCTTCTATTCTGACGCCCGGGTGCTTGAGGAGGCATACTCAAGCATCCGTAGAACTGTAGTACCCGATGTCGAGAGCGAGGGGAACCTTTTATTGTCAATCCCCCTTTCGTCACTGAACCCGATCTCGACGGACTGTCGGTTTCTTAAGGTGGCGTTTGTGGGGCGTATACTCACGACGCACCCCTAGGAGGCCCCGACAAGATCGGCGATAGCTTCTTGTTGGGTGTCCTGCCTCTAATTGTGGCTCCATGGTGGGTGTGGGGGCACATTCGTGAATGAATTCTTCTCTTCGTCAAGATGATAACCCCTGTTTCGGCTTCTTCTGGTTTACCTTCTCAGGCTCGTGGGGTGGGCGACCAAGCCCCCGAGTCGGTCCGTATTGGAAGACCGGGCTCTGTAGCCTCCGCTGCATTGGGCCCCGACCTTGCTCCTCTTTTGGCCTCTCTGACTCCTTCCCCTGGCTTCCCTCCCTCCTCTGTGGTTGGGTCGAGCCCCAAGCCCCCATTGGTGACTACCTCGTCCCCTGGCGCGGCTCCTTCTCTAGTTGTAACTACTGCGCCTTTTAACTCCTCTCTCTCTGGGGGTTCTCTCCGCCGTCCTCGTCACGGCCGCCCTCGCTCGATTCCTTCCAGTTCTGCTACCTATCAGGCCTTGTTTGGTCCCGCTTCGTGGGCCAAATATTTTGATCTCCTCCCTCTTGATTCTGCGCCTCCTGACGATTTCTCCCTCCATCGACATCTCGTTGATTCTGTGGATGCCTCCATTACTTTCAACCCCACTCGTCTCGGTACACGTGTCGTTGCTGCTCCTTCTCAGGATGCTGCTTCCCGCTTGGCTGCCTTATCCTGCCTTGGCGAGACCCCCGTTCGGGTCTCGAAGAACGCTCAGTTGAATGCCAGTGTTGGCACTATTTTGCTCCCGCCCCATGTTGCGACCGGTGTTCGGGACCTGCGCGACTGCCACGACGATATTCGACATATCCTCGCTGCCCAGGGCCATTCTATTCTCCAGGTGGACACGTTTACTCGTCCCCCTCGTGGTAGTCGCCGTCAGCCCCTCCGGGTTGTGAAGATTACCTTTGATGGTAGGACCCTTCCACCCTCTGTCATTCTTGCTGGTGCCAGGTGCTCTGTCCAGGAGTACATTCCTTCTCCTCGGCTCTGCAACAAGTGCTGGAGGTTTGGGCATGGTGCCCTCCGCTGCTCCGGGACTGTCTCTCTCTGTCCTTTGTGTGGTGGCGAAGGTCACTCTAAGTCGGAGTGCACTTCTCCCCAGGCTCGTTGCCTCAACTGCGGTGAGGCCCATCCTACCTTCTCCCGTGCGTGTGTCCATTACAAGCTTGAGGCAGCCGTCCTCAACTTGAAGCACCGGGAGCGTTTATCTTTTCCTGAGGCGAGGCGCCAGGTTCGCCGGCTCCCGCCTTATGCTAATATCTCTTATGCTCGCGTGTTGCGCTCTTCCTCTCCTCGTCCTTCCCGCCTTCCTCAGACTCACAACCGTTTCCGGGCCTTGGACCCTGATGCGCCCACTGCCCCCTCCTCTGTTCCTTTGGGTTCTCTCCCGAAGGATCCTCCTCCTGGTCCTCTGTCTGGGGTTCCCCTTCCTTCTACCCGGTCTGTCGTGTCTTCTGTGTCTTCTTCCTCGTCCCCCTCCGATCCTCCTTCCCATCCTCTTCCTCCATCTATCGGCTCTCCCCACCGCCTGTCGGTGCGGGCGGATGTCCATCGCTCTCCTAACGGCCGTCGTGTGTGCTCTCGTTCAGCTTCTCCTGTTGAGACACTGGAATCCGTTGCCCGGTACGTAGTTGCTGGGACACCGGTCTCTTTAAGTCAGAAGCGTAAGCCTGGCTCCTCTCCTTCCTCTTCCCCGGCGGGTAAGAAGGCTTCGCTTTCTTCCTCAGCTCCTCCTTCTGGCTCTGTTGCTCCTTCCCCTCCCGTTTCAGTG
>NC_091159.1:9646546-9755448 GCF_040958095.1 Procambarus clarkii | reverse complement strand
ACTTCCTTCTCTTTCAAGCTTCCCCCTTTTTTTTTTTGGGGAGTAAAGAGGAAGGAGAGGCATAGGTGAAGGGAAGTATAGAAGTGGGAAATACAGTGAGGTGTGTGAAAGCAGGCGGGCTGTCCGCCTTGCTGACACCATGTGTGGGTGTTGGCAGCTAAGCTAAGCTGGCTCCCTCTTGTCAGGGAGCTGTGAGTGTGTGAGAGGTTCTTCGCATGTGTTTCACCATATATGGATGTCCATAGATGAATACTGTGAAGCATTCATATATACACACTCCGATGCTTCCACACACGTTATTCTGTTTAATGCTCTTTATTTTATTATTATTATTTATTGAGTTGTCATACATATTATTTATCGAGTTGTTCATACATACACATATATGAACTGTTCATATATATACATATATAACTCATCTTGGGATTATATACTGTGGGGCGGGGTTTTCGTCCAGAGAATCGAGGCTCTTGGGCCACCAGCTGTGGGAGCGGGGCGTCTCATCTTGGAGTAATCTTTCAAACATTGGGTCCTCTAACATTTCGATGGTGTTCCACACCCTGATGGCTTGGTGCTGCAGTCTGATGTTTAGTGGCTGTATGTTCAGGAGTTCGTGGAGCTCCTGGATTGTCTGATCATATGGTGGACGGTGTTTTGCTGCTCTCCTTAGCGCCTTATTTTGTACTGCTTGCAGTTTCTGCATGTTAGTTTTCTTTATGGTGTGTAGTGGTACTGGAGGATATTCTAGATGCGGCCGAACTAGAGCCTTATATAGGTGGATCTGAATGTTAGTACTGAGGCTTCGGAATCTTCTCAGTTTTCCTAATGCTGCTTTGGCTTTGTTTAGTCGGTCCCTTACATGAATTTGCATCCCTGTTCTATTTATCATAAGTCCCAGTATTCTGCCTACCTCCGCATATTGGATCGGATGGTTGTCAAGGATGATGGGGTCCGGGTTTCTTTTCGCAATGTGTATTATTTGGAACTTTTGTTTGTTGGTGCTAATTTTCCATTGCTTCTCAAAGTTGTTTATGAGTTCAATGGCTGCCTTGGTCTTGTCGGCTAGTAGCGGCTTTGATGGGCCCGGTTGGCATATTATTTGGGTAACATCATCAGCGTATGTGATGTATTCTCCATGTTGGGGTTGGGGTAGGTCAGCTGTATATATGTTGAATAGAGTGGGGGAGAGGCAGCTTCCTTGTGGTACTCCACTTTTCAGTTCTATTACGTCACCCAAGTAGCTGCCGATATTAAGCCTAGCAGTTCTATTGTCTATAAAGCTGCAGAGAGTAGCAGTAAATCTCTCAGGAAGTCCTAGTTCAGATATCTTATATTTTAGGCCTGTGTGCCACACTTTCCCCCCCACCTATTCCCCTTGACTCCCTCGTCCCCCCTCCCCTTTGTTAACCCTTCCCCCCCCCCTCTGCATGCAGTTCCTCAAGGATAATGTCCCTATGGAAACAGCTGTGTAGGATTCCTCTTACTAAGAACGTTTTTTAACTGAACCATTCAAAATGAGTAGAAACTATTACTAATATTCACATGATAAACCTTTGAAATTTGTATTAAACTAGATTTCTCAGAAAATTCTCAGTAAATTAATTGGGAGAGTTCTTCTTCACTTACAAATGGCAATGCCTAATGATGATATCCACAATATTGGATAAAGTAATTGCAGAGTTTCAGGCATTTACGGGGTTCATATCAGCGTTTAAGGAAAATTCCGAAGCAATGACACAATTGATCCCATCTATCCGCAGAGAAAATCACTATCAACAGGTTAGGTTAGTAGCAGCCCATAGAATACAGCTCGTGCCATCTATTGACATTAAATTACACTATTGACAGCCAGCTGCATATAATACAGGTGGTGCCATCTATTGGCAGGACATTTGCACTATCAACAGGCGAACAACAGCCCATAGAGGCGGGCTGTTGTGCTGAAGGAAGCATTCCCGCGCTTGCATTTCATTGGCAGAAATTCTTTGTTTACATTTAGCACGACAGCCAATCACAGTAAGGATTCAGTTACATGCTCCGCCTACTTAATACAACCCGTTCTTGCACTTTCTTTAAGTCAATATTGACTTATTAAATAAGTGCATATGTGACATACTAATTTATTGTGAATATTTTAGTTTACCTTGAAAAGCTTCGTAAATGAAAACCTATACCTATAATAGGTTAAGTAATAATTGTAATTACGAAGCAATAAGATGCTTATCTTAACATACTAAGAAGGTTAGGTAAGGTCGGTGTTTTCTATGAAGCTTTTTCAAGGTAAACTAAAATATTTACAATAAATTAGTATGTCACATATGCACGTATTTAATAAGTCAATATTGACTATAAGAAAGTGCGAAAGTTGCTTAATAATATCTGCGGTGTTCAGCACCATCACAGCTTGTGACACATTACTGTAACACTGAACTAAGTAAAAAAGTTAACTTTTTTATAATTTAAAATTGTTAATCAAGTAATAATTATTGTTGTAGGATATTGGGGTACGAGTAGTACAGTCGGATTCGTTCTCAATTCACAATCGGGAATTCCGGGTTCGATTTCCAGGCGGGACAGAAATGCTTAATATGTTCTCATGAACAAACGCCAAATGTTCCAACAAATGGAAAAGAAATTAAAATCCTCCAACAAAATAATTGAAAATCCGCCCCCCCCCAAAATAAATCCAAATTCACTAACTGCAAAATTCCAAATCCGCCAACAAAAACAATTCAAATCAACAACCAAAAAATTCCATATCAACCAACAAAAAAAATCAAAATCCGCCAACAAAAAAAAATTGTAAATCCGCCAACAAAAAAAATCAAAACAGAAAAACCTAATCCGGCAAAAACATTAAAATCCCTCAACAAAAAATCCAAATCCGCCAACCCAAAAAATCCAAATCCGCCAACCCAAAAAATCCAAATCCGCCAACCCAAAAAATCCAAATCCGCCAACGGGTTATGTTACTTTTTCATAAAGTTTGAACATGTTCTGTGGGTTTTTTTCTGCTCAGTTCCTTATACTCCTGAAAAAGCGCATTTGTGACTAGATTCGGAGTGTTAGTACATGGATTCCCCATGTACTTATGGATAACACATGGATAATGTGTCATCCTTATGGATAACACATCCGGCCCCATATATTTTGTAATCCATCTCTACCTCCATAATAACAAGGGCAACAGGGCGAATGGGTGTAAAACTGGTCTCAAAGACAAATAATTTAAAAGAAAACTTATTTCACATGAAAAACTGTTTTAAAGATGTGCACTTCCCTCACCTAGCCTTCAGACATGTGCATGGCAGTCACCTAGCCTTCAGACATGTGCTCGCCCCCCACCTAGCCTTCAGACATATGCACGGCCCCTATCTAGCCTTCAGACATGTGCACGACCCCCACCTAACCTTCAGACATATGCACGGCCCCTACCTAGCCTTCAGACATGTGCACGCCCCCCACCTAGCCTTCAGACATGTGCACGGCCCCCACCTAGCCTTCAGACATGTGAAGAGATGCTCAGGTGAACCTCAGAGCTGATTACGTACCATTCAACACCTCTGAACTGTGATGAGTGAGGGCGCCGTAAACACCTCACTGGACATCTAAAAATAAAAGTCTCGCTTCTGAAGCCTCAATATTAAGCCAGGCTAAAATGATCCCATTTAAAAATAGGTGTCTGCAGCCTATTTCTGTATTGTTTTCGAGACCTGGAAGTTGAGAGCCACCTCTTGCGAGTTAAGACAAAGGAAGGTGGTGTTGTGGTTGTTGTGGCAGCGGGGCTATATATTGTCTCCTCTTTGTGTTAGTGTTCGACTGTGGTTTGTACTCGCTATACCCTTTTGCCTCTGAACATTTGCATTTCTGTGATAATCATGCATTTACGTACACCACATCGTAAGATCTCTCTCTCTCTCTCTCTCTCTCTCTCTCTCTCTCTCTCTCTCTCTCTCTCTCTCTCTCTCTCTCTCTCTCTCTCTCTCTCTCTCTCTCTCTCTCTCTCTCTCTCTCTCTCTCTCTCTCTCTCTCTCTCTCTCACTCTCTCTCTCTCTCTCTCTCTCTCTCTCTCTCTCTCTCTCTCTCTCTCTCTCTCTCTCTCTCTCTCTCTCTCTCTCTCTCTCTCTCTCTCTCTCTCTCTCTTTCTCTTTCTTAAGCACAGGTCACTACTGAGCCGCAACTGGTCCTTCCCAGCTCCTGCATGCCCACACGTGAGGCCTAACTACTGGTGAGGGGAAGCACAGTTATTTGGGAGAGTGGTGACTGTAGGGGGGAGAGGGAAGAGAAGGGAGTATGAGTGTTGCTGTGGCATCATTTACTTTGTGCTCCTCTTCCCCCTCACCGCCCCTCGTGAGCGCCAGGCTGCTCCCTCTCACCCCCCTCGTGAGCACCAGTCTGCTCCCCTCACCCCCCCTCGTGAGCACCAGGCTGCTCCCCTCACCTCCCCTCGTGAGCGCCAGGCTGCTCCCCTCACCTCCCCTCGTGAGCGCCAGGCTGCTCCTTCATTCATACCGAGAGCGATACACGAGTTGACGTAAGCGATGACGTCAGAGAGGCGTACCATTGATTGTGGCTGCGTTGGTTGGGGAGGGAGGAGGGGGGGAGGGGAGAGGGGAGGGAGGGGTGATGGGAAGGAGAGCGAGGGGAGAGGGGATGGGGGGAAGGAGGGGAGGCAGGTAAGGGGAGATTGACAGAGGGAATCGGGAAGTGCAACAGTGGCAATCTGGGAGGGATGGAACAGTAGGCCGTATGAGAAGATGTGGGAGGGGAAGATGATGGAGAGGGACACACGGAGAAATAGAGAAGGGAAGGGAAAGATACCGAAGGCTGTAGATGAGAGAGAATCTGAAGACAGTGTTTATGACGATAAGATTAGACAAGGTACAAGCAATAAAATTTAACTTAGATAAGAACAAGTGAAGGACAGACAGACAGCCAACCAGAGACAGATAAACACACTGAGACATATAACAGGTAAACTACCCCAAGGAAGCCCTAGAAAAAGACAACAAGAGATAATGAGAGAAGGAAGAGGAGCAAGGGCATGAAAAAGTGAAGGGGGAGGAAGCAAGAGTGTGCCTCTGACTCAACCCGTTCTCGCAAATTTAATAAGTCAATATTGACTTATTAAATATGTGCATAGGTGACATACTTAACATAATAGATACCCTTAAAAAGATTCATAGAAAACACCGACCTTACCTAACCTACTTAGTATGTTAAGATAAGCATCTTATTGCTTCGTAATTACAATTATTACCTAACCTATAATAGGTATAGGTTAAGTAATAATTGTAATTACGAAGCAATAAGATGCTTATCTTAAGATACTAACAAGGTTAGGTAAGGTCGGTGTTTTCTATGAATCTTTTTAAGGGTATCTATTATGTTTAGTATATCACCTATGCACGTAGTTAATAAGTCAATATTGACTTTACGAATTTGCGAGAACGGGTTGCAACGACTACACCCTTGTCATGGCTACCTCACAACACCCTCAGTATACACACATACACCTTATGTGTACTTGTTCACACATCTTATTATAAAACGTCGCATAGTTGATTTGTTTCCTTGTTGTTCCATCTTTCTATGACGCACTTTATTTGTCCTGTTGTTGTCGTCTGCGCTCATCTATGACTCACTGCATTTGTTTTGCTAATGATAATTTAGCTCTTCAAAACAATAATCAAAACACAATCGTATAATCACTTATCAGTATAATTCAACTAATTACAATCACTTTTATATATGAACCCGTATACGATAATTTAAGGACTGAAGAGTACAACACCTTTTTCTTGTGTGTATGATAGTTAAGAGTTTGGTGTTGGACATATCAGCCTCTGTAGGCTTATTAAAGGTCACCACAACAGCTCGCTGACCAACCAGCAAGTGGGGTGTTGTCCTGGACATGTCTCCGACTAATGTCAACTCTCACTTTACATACACCCAGAAATATACTATAATTTGTACAAAAACTTGCAGACTTGAGTAGAATATTGTCCCATATATATACGATAATTGATAGACACTAGTACGACATCTTTATCCCTTATGTACGATAATTTTGACGTTGTTGTCCAATGTACGATAATTCACTAATACGGCGCCTTTGTCCCTTATGTACGATAATGTGCCAGTTCAGTTATGGCCTCTACATCCTACCGTCTGATAATTTCGCTTGCTCACTGACAAGTCAAGTGATCACATGCAACAGGTTGAGCTAAATGGAACTCTTTTTATTTAATGTGGAGCAAAGAAATTAATATTAACTTTAAAGCTATTTTTGGCCGGATATTAATAGACTGTTGTCGATGTACGAGAATATCTGGCATCATTCCGCACGTTCTTGGGAGTTTTGGGAGGATTCCCAGGATATTAAGTGATTAGAACTATATACCAAATACCTCCCCCCCTGTTAACTCATCTGGATAGTAATGTAGAAATTTGTGATAATCTAAAAGCATATTACGATTCCAATAATAGTTCACCTGTAAGCTGGCAAGTGAACCTTTGTTCTAAATAGAGAATATTCTTAAGTTATAACTTTATTGTATTATAAAACGTTGGGGTACAAACTAAAAGGTTTATAGTTAATTCGTTTTTTTTTTAAACGGTCTGAAGAATTTAGTTTTCTCTAATTTAAATTTTAGGGGATACTCAAATAGTTTTTGAATTTCATATTTGTGTGTATTTACAATTTGTGTAAATACTTGGGCCTTGCCTTTCTAACTTATGGTTTGTCTAGTGTTCTGAATCCCAACCTATTTTTCTCTATCATATCTGTTACGTGTATTTCACACACACACACACACACACACACACACACACACACACACACACACACACACACACACACACACACACACAGGAGACCCAGTCAAGAGTATGAAAACAACAACAAGGCAGTTAACACTATAATTGAGAGGGCAGCCTCTGCTGCCTGTAGAAATAGATCCCACCTGCTCATCATGGGCGACTTCAATCACGGAAAGATTGACTGGGAGAACAAGGAACCGCATGGAGGCGAGGATACGTGGAGAGCCAAACTATTGGAGGTAGTGACAAGCAACTTTTTAACCCAGCATGTCGGAGAACCCACAAGGATGAGAGGCAATGACGAACCAGCGAGACTCGACCTAGTCTTCACTCTGAACGACTCCGACATAAGAGAAATCGGTTTTGAGGACCCAGTAGGAATGAGCGACCACAGTGTACTGGTGTTTGAGTACTTGATTGAAGAAGGGTTATTGAACTCGAGGAGGGATACCGAAACCAAAAGGTTAGCATACCGAAAGGGAAACTATGAGGGGATAAGAAAATTCCTAACAGATATAGCATGGGAAACAGAGCTCAGGGGAAAGACGGCCCAAGATATGATGGATTACATCACGCAGAAGTGCAAGGACGCAGCAAACAAGTTTGTCCCAGTCCAAAAGGAAAACAGAGAAATGAAGATGAGAAACCCATGGTTTAATCAAAGATGTAGGCTAGCTAAGCAGCAAAGTAAAAGGGCATGGAGAAACTATAGGAATAACAGGACACTGGAGAGCAGAGAAAGATACCAGAATGCCAGGAATGAATATGTCAGGATGAGAAGAGAGGCAGAAAGACAATACGAAAATGACATCGCAAGCAAGGCAAAGACTCAGCCTAAATTGTTGCATAGCCACATTAGGAGAAAAACAACAGTAAAGGAACAGGTTATGAGATTAAGGATAGGGGCGGAAGGATTCACTACAAATGACAAGGAAGTGTGTGAGGAATTGAATAAGAAATTCCAGGAGGTCTTCACCTTAGAACAAGGAGAAATTCCAGAGGTAAGTGAGGGAATAGCTAACCAGGAACCACTGGAAGAGTTTGAGATTACCAGTGGGGAAGTAAGGAAGTGTTTACTAGAGTTGGACGTGACGAAGGCTATAGGCCCAGATGAAATCTCCCCTTGGGTTCTAAAGGAAGGAGCAAGAGAACTGAGCCTACCACTCTCCATAGTGTATAACAAATCACTGGCAACAGGGGAACTGCCAGATATTTGGAAAGCAGCTAACGTAGTCCCGATATACAAGAAAGGGGATAGACAGGAGGCACTGAACTACAGGCCAGTGTCCCTAACCTGCATACCATGCAAGCTGATGGAGAAGATTGTGCGAAAAAAACTAGTGGAGCATCTGGAGCGAAGGAACTTTGTAACACAGCATCAACATGGGTTCAGGGATGGCAGGTCCTGCCTCACAGGGTTACTTGAATTCTACGACCAGGCAACAAAAATAAGGCAAGAAAGAGAAGGGTGGGCAGACTGCATATTTTTGGATTGTCAGAAAGCCTTTGATACAGTACCACACAAGAGGCTAGTGCGAAAGTTGGAGATGCAGGCTGGAGTGAGAGGGAAGGTACTCCGGTGGATAGAGGAATACCTAAGCAACAGGAGACAACGAGTCTGTGTGAGGGGTGAGGCCTCAGATTGGCGAGACGTCACAAGTGGAGTCCCGCAGGGGTCAGTCCTTGGACCTATACTGTTTCTGATATATGTAAATGATCTCCCAGAGGGTATAGAATCGTTTCTCTCAATGTTTGCCGATGATGCAAAAATTATGAGGAGGATTGAAACTGAGGACGATAGTAGGAGGCTACAAGATGACCTAGACAGACTGAGTGAATGGTCCAACAAATGGCTGTTGAAGTTCAACCCGAGTAAATGCAAAGTAATGAAACTAGACAGTGGAAACAGAAGGCCAGACACAGGATACAGAATGGGAGATGAAGTCCTTCATGAAACGGACAGAGAGAAAAATCTAGGAGTTGATATCACACCAACCCTGTCTCCTGAAGCCCACATCAAAAGAATAACATCTGCGGCGAATGCGAGGCTGGCTAACATCAGAACAGCGTTCAGAAACCTGTGTAAGGAATCATTCAGAACCTTGTATACCACATATGTAAGACCAATCCTGGAGTATGCGGCCCCAGCATGGAGCCCGTACCTTGTCAAGCACAAGGCGAAGCTGGAAAAAGTTCAGAGATACGCCACTAGGCTAGTCCCAGAACTAAGAGGCATGAGTTACGAGGAAAGGCTGCGGGAAATGCACCTCACGACACTGGAAGACAGAAGAGTAAGGGGAGACATGATCACAACCTACAAAATCCTCAGGGGAATCGACCGGGTAAACAAGGATGAACTATTCAACACTGTTGGGACGCGAACAAGGGGACACAGGTGGAAGCTGAGTACCCAAATGAGCCACAGAGACGTTAGAAAGAACTTTTTCAGTGTCAGAGTAGTTAGTAAATGGAATGCATTAGGAAGTGATGTGGTGGAGGCTGACTCCATACACAGTTTCAAATGTAGATATGATAGAGCCCAATAGGCTCAGGAATCTGTACACCAGTTGATTGACGGTTGAGAGGCGGGACCAAAGAGCCAGAGCTCAACCCCCGCAAGCACAATTAGGTGAGTACAATTAGGTGAGTACACACACACACACACACACACACACACACACACACACACACACACACACACACACACACACACACACACACACACACACACATACACACACACACACACACACACACTCTGCCAGAAATTTGGAAAGCAGCTAACGTAGTCCCGATATACAAGAAAGGGGGATAGACAGGAGGCACTGAATTACAGGCCGGTGTCCCTAACCTGCATAAAATGCAAGCTGATGGAGAAGATTGTGCGAAGAAAGCTAGTGGAGCACCTGGAGCGAAAGAACTTTGTAATACAGCATCAATATGGGTTCAGGGATGGCAGGTCCTGCCTCACAGGGTTTCTTGAATTTTACGACCAGGCAACAAAAATAAGGCAAGAAAGAGAAGTGTGGGCAGACTACATATTTTTGGATTGTCAGAAAGCCTTTGTTACAGTGCCACACAAGAGGCTAGTGAAAAAGCTGGAGATGCAGGCTGGAGTGAAAGGGAAGGTACTCCGTTGGATAAAGGAGTACCTAAGCAACAGGAGACAATGAGTCAGTGTGAGGGGTGAGGTCTCAGATTGGCGAGACGTTACGAGTGGAGTCCCGCAGGGGTCAGTCCTTGGACCTATACTGTTTCTGATATATGTAAATGATCTCCCAGAGGGTATAGAATCGTTTCTCTCAATGTTTGCCGATGATGCAAAAATTATGAGGAGGATTGAAACTGAGGACGATAGTAGGAGGCTACAAGATGACCTAGACAGACTGAGTGAATGGTCCAACAAATGGCTGTTGAAGTTCAACCCGAGTAAATGCAAAGTAATGAAACTAGACAGTGGAAACAGAAGGCCAGACACAGGATACAGAATGGGAGATGAAGTCCTTCATGAAACGGACAGAGAGAAAAATCTAGGAGTTGATATCACACCAACCCTGTCTCCTGAAGCCCACATCAAAAGAATAACATCTGCGGCGAATGCGAGGCTGGCTAACATCAGAACAGCGTTCAGAAACCTGTGTAAGGAATCATTCAGAACCTTGTATACCACATATGTAAGACCAATCCTGGAGTATGCGGCCCCAGCATGGAGCCCGTACCTTGTCAAGCACAAGGCGAAGCTGGAAAAAGTTCAGAGATACGCCACTAGGCTAGTCCCAGAACTAAGAGGCATGAGTTACGAGGAAAGGCTGCGGGAAATGCACCTCACGACACTGGAAGACAGAAGAGTAAGGGGAGACATGATCACAACCTACAAAATCCTCAGAGGAATCGACCGGGTAAACAAGGATAAACTATTCAACACTGCTGGGACGCGAACAAGGGGACACAGGTGGAAACTGAGTACCCACATGAGCCACAGAGACGTTAGAAAGAACTTTTTCAGTGTCAGAGTAGTTAACAGTTGGAATGCATTAGGCAGTGATGTGGTGGAGGCTGACTCCATACACAGCTTCAACTGTAGATATGACAAGAGTCCAGTAGGCTCAGGAATCTGTACATCAGTTGATTGACAGTTGAGAGGCGGGACCAAAGAGCCAGAGCTCAACCCTCGCAAGCACAATTAGGTGAGTACACACACACACAAATGCACACATATTTTGGGACCTCACAGCTGAGTGGACCGCGTTCGGGGGTCGTATTCCTAAGGGCCCGGGTTCGATTCCTGGCCGAGGCAGAAACAAATGGGCAAAGTTTCATTCACCCTGATGCCTCTGTTCACCTAGCAGTAAATAGGGACCAAAGAGCTCTGGCTCTTTGGTCCCGCCTCTTAATTGTCAATCAACTAATGTACAGGTTCCTGAGCCTACTGGGCTCTATCATTTCTAGATTTGAAGTTGTGTATGGAGTCAGCCTCCACCACATCACTTCCTAATGCATTCCATTTGTCATATCCCTGAGTCAAGAGGTTCGCTCTTGGGTCTTTCCTTTTCCCTCTCTACCCCCCACTCGTTCCCCTCTCCTCCTGCCTTCGCCACTAACCATTTGACAGTTTTTAGAACAGTGACGAATTACCGTAATTCTCAAGTCTCGAGTGAGGGAGCTGAGAGCCATATACGGCTGTGGTTTCCTGTGTAGCGTGGGATCGGTTCGTGAGTCTATGGGAGTAAAACATTACTTTCAGGTCAGGCCTATGTCACCCAAGGAAGCCTAGGGGGCGGGGCTAAGTCAGAGGTTTTGGTTGGCCTAAGAGTGACACTCTGTAGTCATTGGTTGAGCTTTGATAGGCGGAGTTAATTGGGGCCTAGGAACTAAGTGGGTGGAGCCAGTTCCACTGGTAAGTTTTTTATAAAATATTAGAGTCAGTGTGTCTTGGGGGTGTACTGGAGAACAGGTCTCCTGATCTGGGGGCAGCCAATCAACATCGTGGCCAAGGTTGCAGATTAAGATAATGTCTGTCTGAGTTTGGTACAACAGTAAATGCACCTCGAATTCCATATGCCTCGTACGATGTCTTATCAAAGTAGGATATAACTTTCAATTTGATTTCAATTTACGTGTTTTTTTTTAAATAATAAAGTGTTTTAATGTAATTGTGTTTAGTTATCTGTTCCCCTTTGTTTGATGCTTTGTGAGCCATTTATTAGGGGATATTCTCGGATGGTATTGGAAGCCTTTGGCAGTAAAGATTACAAGATTACTTCTCAAGAGTTATTTACCAAGGTTCTTATTTGCCCTACCAGTTACTCCTGCCTGTTTCTCCAGCTTATGCATCAGCCTTTTATGGAGTACTGTGCCAAAGGCTTTCCGACAGTCCAAAAAAATGCAGTCCGCCCATCCTTCTCTTTCTTGCTTAATCTTTGTCACCTGATCGTAGAATTCTATCAATCCTGTAAGGCAAGATTTACCCTCCCTGAACCCATGTTGATGGGTTGTCACGAAGTCCCTTCTCTCCAGATGTGTTACTAGGTTTTTTTCTCGCGATCTTCTCCATCACCTTGCATGGTATACAAGTTAAGGACACTGGCCTGTAGTTCAGTGCCTCTTGTCTGTCACCCTTTTCACCCACTCACACCCTGTCACACACACACACACCCACACATGTGTGTGTGTGTGTGTATCTACTCTGAAGGGTGGTGAGAGTAGAGACAAAAATGTTTACATCCCTTATCGTAAGGCCACTCTCCCCCTTATCTCTCTCTCATACTCATATCCTCACAAACAAACATATCCGCTCTCTCTCACATTATGTTTACGTCTGCTACGATATATATAATGTTCGACCAATTTTACAGTGACCTTTTATGTGTCCCAGTTTTCCTTAAGTTTTGAGGACTTGCTGAATTATCTGGTAGTGCCAGTAGCATAAGTAGTGAGCAGCGGTTAAGTGGTACATATATGTATTTCTCTGGATTTGAGTTCATAATAAGTGGAATTACTAAGGCGTCACTAGTAGCTACTGCTTCCACTTTGATTTTGCTATCATTATTTCAAACCAGTAGGCGGGTAAAACCGTTAAACGGTCATAACCGTCAGTGTTTATTACCTGTTATGGCCACCCTATATTAGCATGTACGCAAGAGGCGGAGCAAGCGGGACAGGGCGGGTCATGTCTGTTATTGGTCCGAGTAAGGAATTCAATGCTATATGTAGACGAGAGTGACCTTTCACTTATCATACGTGAAGTGCGTTGTGTGGAGGAAAGCGAGCATACGGGTCTTTGATGTTGTGGCATTAGATGAGAGAACTGCATATGGCAGCAGTGGCGGTGGAGGAGCTAGTTAGTGGTGTATTGTGAGGTGTCTGGAAGCCCCAACGGCTTCAAGGTTTCATTTGCTAAAGGAAGGTAATTTTGCGTTCTGTAAAAATTATTAAATTTCGACTTGTTGAAAAGAGCTTTAAAAAGGCCGTTTTTATTTATCTTTTTTTTTAATAATTGAAGCGTCTTGAAGTTTCTATAACTTTACAGTTTTATTTGTCAGAAGAATACAACTTTTGCCTCTCAGAAGTCGGTTAATTTTGGACTTGCTGACATGAAATTCAGAGCGGTAATTTTCCACTGAGTGAAGAATGTTTATTCTGACGTAAATAAGGTTTTAATTCCGATTCTGCGAAGAGGCTCATGTTGTGTACATGTTGAAGAAATTATTTAAATTGGTAAGTTGGAGGAAAAAGATTGCATATTGAAGGAATTAATATTTTAGATCAAGGATCTAAGTTCCATTCACCTGGTCTGTATGGGACTCGAACCCATATCTTTTATAAGGATTTAGTGATTTTTTTTACATAGTCAAGGCGTTAACTCTTTTTGTTACTTGCTTAATTAATTAGTTTTAGCTAATTAAACTAATTTTTTTTTAATTTCTGCCTTCCTTGAGGTTATCTTGAGATGATTTCGGGGCTTTAGTGTCCCCGCGGCCCGGTCCTCGACCAGGCCTCCACCCCCAGGAAGCAGCCCGTGACAGCTGACTAACACCCAGGTACCTATTTTACTGCTAGGTAACAGGGGCATAGGGTGAAAGAAACTCTGCCCATTGTTTCTCGCCGGCGCCCGGGATCGAACCCGGGACCACAGGATCACAAGCCCAGCGTGCTGTCCGCTCGGCCGACCGGCTCCCATTTTCGAGCCTTGGTGGATATTTTTCTAAATTTTTGGCTAAATAGAGAAATTGGTTGATTTTTTTATTTTGAAGGAGTTTGTTAACTACGTGGCTTGTGGAGGTGTAACTCTTGTCTTTTCTGGTCATTTTTTTAGACTCATTTTGTTGGAATTTTGAGGATAGTTATTATTTTGACTAGTTAATATTTTTCTTTCAAAATTTTGATTTGTTAATTTGCTTTGATTTACTGAGTGTTGATTTATTTTTTATAATAATAATTCATTTTGACGAGATCCCTTTCCCCAAGGTCGACCTCCCCCCCTCCCTAGGATGCAACCTCCATAACGAGTTGAATATATCCCGGGTACCCTATTTACTGCTAAGTGAACAGAGTCATTAGGTAAACAGAAGCATTAGGAGGCATTTAAACTGATAATATTTGTTCTAAGTGCAAGTGGTGTTCTGTGATTGCCAGTTTTTAGTATTTTATCATGCAGCAGTTGCTATGTTGCATCGCTATGCACTATCATTCACTGTCCTCTACCTCCCTATGCACTTGGACGTGTCGGCAGAGCGATGGCCTCGCTTCTTGCACACTCTGCGTTCAATCCCCGATGATCAGAGTGGTGCGGCACCGTTCCTTCCCTCCATCTTCGGCATTTAAGCTCCACCCAAGCGCAGTGGTCTACGTCCTCGGCTCACACTCGAGGGATCCAGTCCCCAGTGAAGACAGAAACGGATGGGGACGTTTTCTTTCGCCTGATGTACCTGTTCATCTAGCAGTAAAATAGATACGCGGGAGTTAGATAACTGTTGTGGTTTGTATCCTGGGGAAGGGTCAGTAATTGGGCTGTGAGGGGGGGTGTACTTCGGTGAGCCTATGTGTACAGTCTTCCTGTCCCAGACAACGGAAATTGACTGTTGTATAGTATAGTTGGCTTAGCGCTTTATTCTCATTATTATCTTTACCGTTGAGAAAGGTAAAGTTTTTACCTTTCACTCTACCCATTGGTGCCTTACCTTGAGCACCCTCGGCACTTACCCATACATCCTCTTGGTCACCTGACTCCCCGCTCACCTCACCCCCACACCCCGCTCACCTCACCCCCACACCCCGCTCACCTCACCCCCACACCCCGCTCACCTCACCCCCACACCCCGCTCACCTCACCCCCATACACACCCCCACACTCCGCTCACCTCACCCCCACACCCCGCTCACCTCACCCCCACACCCCGCTCACTTCACCCCCACACCCCGCTCACCTCACCCCCACACCCCGCTCACCTCACCCCCATACACACCCCCACACCCCGCTCACCTCACCCCCACACCCCGCTCACCTCACCCCCACACCCCGCTCACCTCACCCCCATACACACCCCCACACCCCGCTCACCTCACCCCCACACCCCGCTCACCTCACCCCCACACCCCGCTCACTTCACCCCCACACCCCGCTCACCTCACCCCCACACCCCGCTCACCTCACCCCCATACACACCCCCACACCCCGCTCACCTCACCCCCACACCCCGCTCACCTCACCCCCACACCCCGCTCACCTCACCCCCACACCCACGCGCACACCCCACTCACCTCACACCCACGCCCACACCCCGCTCACCTCACCCCCACACCCACGCGCACACCCCACTCACCTCACACCCACGCCCACACCCCGCTCACCTCACCCCCACACCCACGCGCACACCCCACTCACCTCACACCCACGCCCACACCCCACTCACCTCTCCTCCACACCCACGCCCACGTCCACCTCACTCCCACACCCACCTCACCCCCAGACCCGTTCCCACCTAACGCCCACACCCCGCCCACAGCTCGCCCACCTCACCCCACTCCCACACCCACCTCACGCCCACAGTTTACATGCTGTGACTAAATTATAAAAACTGTTGCAGGGCCAGGCTTCTATGATCATTTTTTTCTTGAAGGGCAGACTTATTCTTTATTTCTTTTTTTTTTGTAGACAGATTCCCGCGCGGGCGCTGAGCCTCTGGCTGGCGCGCGACCACGGGTAGACGTCAATGACTGACAGTAATGGACAGGATCTTGGATTAGTAGTGGTTTTAGAGGTACTGTTGTTGCATGACTCTTTAGGGTGGCCCCCACCCTTGCTGTGTGGGTGGGGTGCTGAGGTACCTCCCCTCCCCTCCCCCCAAGTGTGGGACAGTCATCTGACACAGTGTAAACAAGACGGGGTGGGGGGGGGGGGGGGGGGGGTTGCCGCCATCAGCACCACAGCAGGAGCAGCGCGGGTCTGCTGGACCAAGTGTGGCAGGTGGTGCTCCTTCAAAGACCAGCAGTCGATACTCTCTGGGGGGATACCTGACCCTCCCCTCCCCCCCCCCCATCCCTCTCTGCGCACTTCACTATGTTGCCCCGGAGGGAGGGGGTGGGGGTGGGGGGTCCGGGATTGAAGAAGGAGGATGCGGGGATACGGATGGTGGAATAGTAGAGAGGGGGGATAGAAGATGGAGATAGGGAAATAAGGAGAGGGGTTAGAGGGGAGTTCCGAGGGTAATTGGGAGCTAGTGAGGGGGGGGGATATGGTGAATATACAGAGGAAACGATGGGCAGATGATACCCCCGCCCCCCTACGAGGATAGGTAGATAGGTAGGTGTTGGGGTAATTTATCTGTGTGCCAAGTTCAGAATACTATCTTTTTTTTTAACCGATACGATGATTCAATAAGAATAACATCAAAGTTATCCAAGTTATCTAAGTTGCATAATTTTTAAGCTAAAACTTGCATCCGCTCAATTTGAAAGCTCGTCTTAGAAACTGATATATTTAACGACCCTCCTGAAATTCAGGTGAGTATGGCAGGTTTCTTGAAGCTCAGGTGTCGAAGACACCATGTGTCAACTTTGTGAAAGAGAAAACGTGTATTCCTCTGAACATTATACTGCATTATAGAATGTCTCATGTTCACTGACGTTCAACTCCATGGGTTAAATATGCTGAACTAATGTAAATATTATTTGAGTACTTGAAGAGTGGTGATATACTGGATTTGTAACGAAGATTTACTATGTAATGCGTCATTTACGCAATATATATATATATATATATATATATATATATATATATATATATATATATATATATTTATATATATATATATATATATTTATATATATATATATATATATATATATATATATATATATATATATTTATATATATATATATATATATATATATATATATATATATATATATATATTTATATATATATATATATATATATATATATATATATATATATATATATATATATATATATATATATATATATTTTGTGACGATAATCTCCTTCAAGAGATTGAGCCTGCTCTTCCCTCCAAAAATACGTCGTTACAAATATATAAAACTACTATGGAATAAATGTCCAACAACGACAACAACATCTCCAAGGTTTGCCAGAGCGCAAAACGTATGCAGCCAGGAACACCTGCTTCACCTCAAACCACCAAACTACCTGTCTTGTTGCCGGCTCCTCGCTGATTGGCCGCCGGTCCAGCTGCTACTGCACTCACCCACCATACTACTTGATGTCTGGGGCCGCCACGACCTCAGTCTTCAGAATATTCAATGCTTTCATACGGTTAACACTTCTTCCTTGTAGACTAAGCTTTGGCTTACGTGTACTAAGAGAGGTGATAGCTTAAAGCCAATATTCCTGCACCTCTCATTTTATTGTATATTGCACAGCTTGTTATTGCTCACTTGTCTTAACGTAACTTTTCATTTTGTCATTTAATTATTCTTATTATTTTGATTGATTGATTTTATTATACGAATTTGTATGTCCATTTTATTCATGTTTTGTTTATTTAACGTAATTAAAATTCCATTGTTAAAATTTACTTGTGTTTTGTGTGTCTTCTCCTTACCTTACCACAGACGAAGTTCCAGATTTTCTATTTTTTTTATTCTATGTGACAAGGCCATACCCCTAGCTTTGAACAGTCGAACACCAACGCGTTACCGTCACAATATATATATATATATATATATATATATATATATATATATATATATATATATATATATATATATGTATATATATATTATGCAATTATAACTTGAACTTGTAAAAGTCCTTTCATCGTCACCACCTGTGGTTGAGTGCTCAACAAATCACTGACACTGTAAGCAACATTCCTGCCCTGTCTATGTAGGAGACGCGAATGAATATATAAATATATATATATATATATATATATATATATATATATATATATATATATATATATATATATATATATATATATATATATAACTGAAAACTCACACCCCAGAAGTGACTCGAACCCATACTCCCAGAAGCAACGCAACTGGTATGTACAAGACGCCTTAATCCACTTGACCATCACGACCGGACATAATGAGGTGATAGCCGAGGCTATTTGAACCACCCCACCGCCGGCACTCGGATAGTAATCTTGGGCATAGCATTTTACCAAATCACCTCATTCTTAGGGGCACACGTGAGGAACACAAATGCGAACAAGCCAGAATGGTCCCCTGGACAATATGCAACTGAAAACTCACACCCCAGAAGTGACTCGAACCCATACTCCCAGAAGCAACGCAACGGGTATGTACAAGACGCCTTAATCCACTTGACCATCACGACCGGACATAATGAGGTGATAGCCGAGGCTATTTGAACCACCCCACCGCCGGCACTCGGATAGTAATCTTGGGCATAGCATTTTACCAAATCACCTCATTCTTAGGGGCACACGTGAGGAACACAAATGCGAACAAGCCAGAATGGTCCCCTGGACAATATGCAACTGAAAACTCACACCCCAGAAGTGACTCGAACCCATACTCCCAGAAGCAACGCAACTGGTATGTACAAGACGCCTTAATCCACTTGACCATCACGACCGGACATAATGAGGTGATAGCCGAGGCTATTTGAACCACCCCACCGCCGGCACTCGGATAGTAATCTTGGGCATAGCATTTTACCAAATCACCTCATTCTTAGGGGCACACGTGAGGAACACAAATGCGAACAAGCCAGAATGGTCCCCTGGACAATATGCAACTGAAAACTCACACCCCAGAAGTGACTCGAACCCATACTCCCAGAAGCAACGCAACTGGTATGTACAAGACGCCTTAATCCACTTGACCATCACGACTGGACATAATGAGGTGATAGCCGAGGCTATTTGAACCACCCCACCGCCGGCACTCGGATAGTAATCTTGGGCATAGCATTTTACCAAATCACCTCATTCTTAGGGGCACACGTGAGGAACACAAATGCGAACAAGCCAGAATGGTCCCCTGGACAATATGCAACTGAAAACTCACACCCCAGAAGTGACTCGAACCCATACTCCCAGAAGCAACGCAACTGGTATGTACAAGACGCCTTAATCCACTTGACCATCACGACCGGACATAATGAGGTGATAGCCGAGGCTATTTGAACCACCCCACCGCCGGCACTCGGATAGTAATCTTGGGCATAGCATTTTACCAAATCACCTCATTCTTAGGGGCACACGTGAGGAACACAAATGCGAACAAGCCAGAATGGTCCCCTGGACAATATGCAACTGAAAACTCACACCCCAGAAGTGACTCGAACCCATACTCCCAGAAGCAACGCAACTGGTATGTACAAGACGCCTTAATCCACTTGACCATCACGACCGGACATAATGAGGTGATAGCCGAGGCTATTTGAACCACCCCACCGCCGGCACTCGGATAGTAATCTTGGGCATAGCATTTTACCAAATCACCTCATTCTTAGGGGCACACGTGAGGAACACAAATGCGAACAAGCCAGAATGGTCCCCTGGACAATATGCAACTGAAAACTCACACCCCAGAAGTGACTCGAACCCATACTCCCAGAAGCAACGCAACTGGTATGTACAAGACGCCTTAATCCACTTGACCATCACGACCGGACATAATGAGGTGATAGCCGAGGCTATTTGAACCACCCCACCGCCGGCACTCGGATAGTAATCTTGGGCATAGCATTTTACCAAATCACCTCATTCTTAGGGGCACACGTGAGGAACACAAATGCGAACAAGCCAGAATGGTCCCCTGGACAATATGCAACTGAAAACTCACACCCCAGAAGTGACTCGAACCCATACTCCCAGAAGCAACGCAACTGGTATGTACAAGACGCCTTAATCCACTTGACCATCACGACCGGACATAATGAGGTGATAGCCGAGGCTATTTGAACCACCCCACCGCCGGCACTCGGATAGTAATCTTGGGCATAGCATTTTACCAAATCACCTCATTCTTAGGGGCACACGTGAGGAACACAAATGCGAACAAGCCAGAATGGTCCCCTGGACAATATGCAACTGAAAACTCACACCCCAGAAGTGACTCGAACCCATACTCCCAGAAGCAACGCAACTGGTATGTACAAGACGCCTTAATCCACTTGACCATCACGACCGGACATAATGAGGTGATAGCCGAGGCTATTTGAACCACCCCACCGCCGGCACTCGGATAGTAATCTTGGGCATAGCATTTTACCAAATCACCTCATTCTTAGGGGCACACGTGAGGAACACAAATGCGAACAAGCCAGAATGGTCCCCTGGACAATATGCAACTGAAAACTCACACCCCAGAAGTGACTCGAACCCATACTCCCAGAAGCAACGCAACTGGTATGTACAAGACGCCTTAATCCACTTGACCATCACGACCGGACATAATGAGGTGATAGCCGAGGCTATTTGAACCACCCCACCGCCGGCACTCGGATAGTAATCTTGGGCATAGCATTTTACCAAATCACCTCATTCTTAGGGGCACACGTGAGGAACACAAATGCGAACAAGCCAGAATGGTCCCCTGGACAATATGCAACTGAAAACTCACACCCCAGAAGTGACTCGAACCCATACTCCCAGAAGCAACGCAACTGGTATGTACAAGACGCCTTAATCCACTTGACCATCACGACCGGACATAATGAGGTGATAGCCGAGGCTATTTGAACCACCCCACCGCCGGCACTCGGATAGTAATCTTGGGCATAGCATTTTACCAAATCACCTCATTCTTAGGGGCACACGTGAGGAATACAAATGCGAACAAGCCAGAATGGTCCCCTGGACAATATGCAACTGAAAACTCACACCCCAGAAGTGACTCGAACCCATACTCCCAGAAGCAACGCAACTGGTATGTACAAGACGCCTTAATCCACTTGACCATCACGACCGGACATAATGAGGTGATAGCCGAGGCTATTTGAACCACCCCACCGCCGGCACTCGGATAGTAATCTTGGGCATAGCATTTTACCAAATCACCTCATTCTTAGGGGCACACGTGAGGAACACAAATGCGAACAAGCCAGAATGGTCCCCTGGACAATATGCAACTGAAAACTCACACCCCAGAAGTGACTCGAACCCATACTCCCAGAAGCAACGCAACTGGTATGTACAAGACGCCTTAATCCACTTGACCATCACGACCGGACATAATGAGGTGATAGCCGAGGCTATTTGAACCACCCCACCGCCGGCACTCGGATAGTAATCTTGGGCATAGCATTTTACCAAATCACCTCATTCTTAGGGGCACACGTGAGGAACACAAATGCGAACAAGCCAGAATGGTCCCCTGGACAATATGCAACTGAAAACTCACACCTCAGAAGTGACTCGAACCCATACTCCCAGAAGCAACGCAACTGGTATGTACAAGACGCCTTAATCCACTTGACCATCACGACCGGACATAATGAGGTGATAGCCGAGGCTATTTGAACCACCCCACCGCCGGCACTCGGATAGTAATCTTGGGCATAGCATTTTACCAAATCACCTCATTCTTAGGGGCACACGTGAGGAACACAAATGCGAACAAGCCAGAATGGTCCCCTGGACAATATGCAACTGAAAACTCACACCCCAGAAGTGACTCGAACCCATACTCCCAGAAGCAACGCAACTGGTATGTACAAGACTCCTTAATCCACTTGACCATCATGACCGGACATAATGAGGTGATAGCCGAGGCTATTTGAACCACCCCACCGCCGGCACTCGGATAGTAATCTTGGGCATAGCATTTTACCAAATCACCTCATTCTTAGGGGCACACGTGAGGAACACAAATGCGAACAAGCCAGAATGGTCCCCTGGACAATATGCAACTGAAAACTCACACCCCAGAAGTGACTCGAACCCATACTCCCAGAAGCAACGCAACTGGTATGTACAAGACGCCTTAATCCACTTGACCATCACGACCGGACATAATGAGGTGATAGCCGAGGCTATTTGAACCACCCCACCGCCGGCACTCGGATAGTAATCTTGGGCATAGCATTTTACCAAATCACCTCATTCTTAGGGGCACACGTGAGGAACACAAATGCAAACAAGCCAGAATGGTCCCCTGGACAATATGCAACTGAAAACTCACACCCCAGAAGTGACTCGAACCCATACTCCCAGAAGCAACGCAACTGGTATGTACAAGACGCCTTAATCCACTTGACCATCACGACCGGACATAATGAGGTGATAGCCGAGGCTATTTGAACCACCCCACCGCCGGCACTCGGATAGTAATCTTGGGCATAGCATTTTACCAAATCACCTCATTCTTAGGGGCACACGTGAGGAACACAAATGCGAACAAGCCAGAATGGTCCCCTGGACAATATGCAACTGAAAACTCACACCTCAGAAGTGACTCGAACCCATACTCCCAGAAGCAACGCAACTGGTATGTACAAGACGCCTTAATCCACTTGACCATCACGACCGGACATAATGAGGTGATAGCCGAGGCTATTTGAACCACCCCACCGCCGGCACTCGGATAGTAATCTTGGGCATAGCATTTTACCAAATCACCTCATTCTTAGGGGCACACGTGAGGAACACAAATGCGAACAAGCCAGAATGGTCCCCTGGACAATATGCAACTGAAAACTCACACCCCAGAAGTGACTCGAACCCATACTCCCAGAAGCAACGCAACTGGTATGTACAAGACGCCTTAATCCACTTGACCATCACGACCGGACATAATGAGGTGATAGCCGAGGCTATTTGAACCACCCCACCGCCGGCACTCGGATAGTAATCTTGGGCATAGCATTTTACCAAATCACCTCATTCTTAGGGGCACACGTGAGGAACACAAATGCAAACAAGCCAGAATGGTCCCCTGGACAATATGCAACTGAAAACTCACACCCCAGAAGTGACTCGAACCCATACTCCCAGAGTTTTCAGTTGCATATTGTCCAGGGGACCATTCTGGCTTGTTTGCATTTGTGTTCCTCACGTGTGCCCCTAAGAATGAGGTGATTTGGTAAAATGCTATGCCCAAGATTACTATCCGAGTGCCGGCGGTGGGGTGGTTCAAATAGCCTCGGCTATCACCTCATTATGTCCGGTCGTGATGGTCAAGTGGATTAAGGCGTCTTGTACATACCAGTTGCGTTGCTTCTGGGAGTATGGGTTCGAGTCACTTCTGGGGTGTGAGTTTTCAGTTGCATATTGTCCAGGGGACCATTCTGGCTTGTTCGCATTTGTGTTCCTCACGTGTGCCCCTAAGAATGAGGTGATTTGGTAAAATGCTATGCCCAAGATTACTATCCGAGTGCCGGCGGTGGGGTGGTTCAAATAGCCTCGGCTATCACCTCATTATGTCCGGTCGTGATGGTCAAGTGGATTAAGGCGTCTTGTACATACCAGTTGCGTTGCTTCTGGGAGTATGGGTTCGAGTCACTTCTGGGGTGTGAGTTTTCAGTTGCATATTGTCCAGGGGACCATTCTGGCTTGTTCGCATTTGTGTTCCTCACGTGTGCCCCTAAGAATGAGGTGATTTGGTAAAATGCTATGCCCAAGATTACTATCCGAGTGCCGGCGGTGGGGTGGTTCAAATAGCCTCGGCTATCACCTCATTATGTCCGGTCGTGATGGTCAAGTGGATTAAGGCGTCTTGTACATACCAGTTGCGTTGCTTCTGGGAGTATGGGTTCGAGTCACTTCTGGGGTGTGAGTTTTCAGTTGCATATTGTCCAGGGGACCATTCTGGCTTGTTCGCATTTGTGTTCCTCACGTGTGCCCCTAAGAATGAGGTGATTTGGTAAAATGCTATGCCCAAGATTACTATCCGAGTGCCGGCGGTGGGGTGGTTCAAATAGCCTCGGCTATCACCTCATTATGTCCGGTCGTGATGGTCAAGTGGATTAAGGCGTCTTGTACATACCAGTTGCGTTGCTTCTGGGAG
Source organism: Procambarus clarkii (assembly GCF_040958095.1). Classification (NCBI taxonomy): domain Eukaryota; kingdom Metazoa; phylum Arthropoda; class Malacostraca; order Decapoda; family Cambaridae; genus Procambarus; species Procambarus clarkii. Next base: position 9,731,156 of record NC_091159.1, on the reverse strand, counting down.
TATGGGTTCGAGTCACTTCTGGGGTGTGAGTTTTCAGTTGCATATTGTCCAGGGACCATTCTGGCTTGTTCGCATTTGTGTTCCTCACGTGTGCCCCTAAGAATGAGGTGATTTGGTAAAATGCTATGCCCAAGATTACTATCCGAGTGCCGGCGGTGGGGTGGTTCAAATAGCCTCGGCTATCACCTCATTATGTCCGGTCGTGATGGTCAAGTGGATTAAGGCGTCTTGTACATACCAGTTGCGTTGCTTCTGGGAGTATGGGTTCGAGTCACTTCTGGGGTGTGAGTTTTCAGTTGCATATTGTCCAGGGGACCATTCTGGCTTGTTCGCATTTGTGTTCCTCACGTGTGCCCCTAAGAATGAGGTGATTTGGTAAAATGCTATGCCCAAGATTACTATCCGAGTGCCGGCGGTGGGGTGGTTCAAATAGCCTCGGCTATCACCTCATTATGTCCGGTCGTGATGGTCAAGTGGATTAAGGCGTCTTGTACATACCAGTTGCGTTGCTTCTGGGAGTATGGGTTCGAGTCAATTCTGGGGTGTGAGTTTTCAGTTGCATATTGTCCAGGGGACCATTCTGGCTTGTTCGCATTTGTGTTCCTCACGTGTGCCCCTAAGAATGAGGTGATTTGGTAAAATGCTATGCCCAAGATTACTATCCGAGTGCCGGCGGTGGGGTGGTTCAAATAGCCTCGGCTATCACCTCATTATGTCCGGTCGTGATGGTCAAGTGGATTAAGGCGTCTTGTACATACCAGTTGCGTTGCTTCTGGGAGTATGGGTTCGAGTCACTTCTGGGGTGTGAGTTTTCAGTTGCATATTGTCCAGGGGACCATTCTGGCTTGTTCGCATTTGTGTTCCTCACGTGTGCCCCTAAGAATGAGGTGATTTGGTAAAATGCTATGCCCAAGATTACTATCCGAGTGCCGGCGGTGGGGTGGTTCAAATAGCCTCGGCTATCACCTCATTATGTCCGGTCGTGATGGTCAAGTGGATTAAGGCGTCTTGTACATACCAGTTGCGTTGCTTCTGGGAGTATGGGTTCGAGTCACTTCTGGGGTGTGAGTTTTCAGTTGCATATTGTCCAGGGGACCATTCTGGCTTGTTCGCATTTGTGTTCCTCACGTGTGCCCCTAAGAATGAGGTGATTTGGTAAAATGCTATGCCCAAGATTACTATCCGAGTGCCGGCGGTGGGGTGGTTCAAATAGCCTCGGCTATCACCTCATTATGTCCGGTCGTGATGGTCAAGTGGATTAAGGCGTCTTGTACATACCAGTTGCGTTGCTTCTGGGAGTATGGGTTCGAGTCACTTCTGGGGTGTGAGTTTTCAGTTGCATATTGTCCAGGGGACCATTCTGGCTTGTTCGCATTTGTGTTCCTCACGTGTGCCCCTAAGAATGAGGTGATTTGGTAAAATGCTATGCCCAAGATTACTATCCGAGTGCCGGCGGTGGGGTGGTTCAAATAGCCTCGGCTATCACCTCATTATGTCCGGTCGTGATGGTCAAGTGGATTAAGGCGTCTTGTACATACCAGTTGCGTTGCTTCTGGGAGTATGGGTTCGAGTCACTTCTGGGGTGTGAGTTTTCAGTTGCATATTGTCCAGGGGACCATTCTGGCTTGTTCGCATTTGTGTTCCTCACGTGTGCCCCTAAGAATGAGGTGATTTGGTAAAATGCTATGCCCAAGATTACTATCCGAGTGCCGGCGGTGGGGTGGTTCAAATAGCCTCGGCTATCACCTCATTATGTCCGGTCGTGATGGTCAAGTGGATTAAGGCGTCTTGTACATACCAGTTGCGTTGCTTCTGGGAGTATGGGTTCGAGTCACTTCTGGGGTGTGAGTTTTCAGTTGCATATTGTCCAGGGGACCATTCTGGCTTGTTCGCATTTGTGTTCCTCACGTGTGCCCCTAAGAATGAGGTGATTTGGTAAAATGCTATGCCCAAGATTACTATCCGAGTGCCGGCGGTGGGGTGGTTCAAATAGCCTCGGCTATCACCTCATTATGTCCGGTCGTGATGGTCAAGTGGATTAAGGCGTCTTGTACATACCAGTTGCGTTGCTTCTGGGAGTATGGGTTCGAGTCACTTCTGGGGTGTGAGTTTTCAGTTGCATATTGTCCAGGGGACCATTCTGGCTTGTTCGCATTTGTGTTCCTCACGTGTGCCCCTAAGAATGAGGTGATTTGGTAAAATGCTATGCCCAAGATTACTATCCGAGTGCCGGCGGTGGGGTGGTTCAAATAGCCTCGGCTATCACCTCATTATGTCCGGTCGTTATGGTCAAGTGGATTAAGGCGTCTTGTACATACCAGTTGCGTTGCTTCTGGGAGTATGGGTTCGAGTCACTTCTGGGGTGTGAGTTTTCAGTTGCATATTGTCCAGGGGACCATTCTGGCTTGTTCGCATTTGTGTTCCTCACGTGTGCCCCTAAGAATGAGGTGATTTGGTAAAATGCTATGCCCAAGATTACTATCCGAGTGCCGGCGGTGGGGTGGTTCAAATAGCCTCGGCTATCACCTCATTATGTCCGGTCGTGATGGTCAAGTGGATTAAGGCGTCTTGTACATACCAGTTGCGTTGCTTCTGGGAGTATGGGTTTGAGTCACTTCTGGGGTGTGAGTTTTCAGTTGCATATTGTCCAGGGGACCATTCTGGCTTGTTCGCATTTGTGTTCCTCACGTGTGCCCCTAAGAATGAGGTGATTTGGTAAAATGCTATGCCCAAGATTACTATCCGAGTGCCGGCGGTGGGGTGGTTCAAATAGCCTCGGCTATCACCTCATTATGTCCGGTCGTGATGGTCAAGTGGATTAAGGCGTCTTGTACATACCAGTTGCGTTGCTTCTGGGAGTATGGGTTCGAGTCACTTCTGGGGTGTGAGTTTTCAGTTGCATATTGTCCAGGGGACCATTCTGGCTTGTTCGCATTTGTGTTCCTCACGTGTGCCCCTAAGAATGAGGTGATTTGGTAAAATGCTATGCCCAAGATTACTATCCGAGTGCCGGCGGTGGGGTGGTTCAAATAGCCTCGGCTATCACCTCATTATGTCCGGTCGTGATGGTCAAGTGGATTAAGGCGTCTTGTACATACCAGTTGCGTTGCTTCTGGGAGTATGGGTTCGAGTCACTTCTGGGGTGTGAGTTTTCAGTTGCATATTGTCCAGGGGACCATTCTGGCTTGTTCGCATTTGTGTTCCTCACGTGTGCCCCTAAGAATGAGGTGATTTGGTAAAATGCTATGCCCAAGATTACTATCCGAGTGCCGGCGGTGGGGTGGTTCAAATAGCCTCGACTATCACCTCATTATGTCCGGTCGTGATGGTCAAGTGGATTAAGGCGTCTTGTACATACCAGTTGCGTTGCTTCTGGGAGTATGGGTTCGAGTCACTTCTGGGGTGTGAGTTTTCAGTTGCATATTGTCCAGGGGACCATTCTGGCTTGTTCGCATTTGTGTTCCTCACGTGTGCCCCTAAGAATGAGGTGATTTGGTAAAATGCTATGCCCAAGATTACTATCCGAGTGCCGGCGGTGGGGTGGTTCAAATAGCCTCGGCTATCACCTCATTATGTCCGGTCGTGATGGTCAAGTGGATTAAGGCGTCTTGTACATACCAGTTGCGTTGCTTCTGGGAGTATGGGTTCGAGTCACTTCTGGGGTGTGAGTTTTCAGTTGCATATTGTCCAGGGGACCATTCTGGCTTGTTCGCATTTGTGTTCCTCACGTGTGCCCCTAAGAATGAGGTGATTTGGTAAAATGCTATGCCCAAGATTACTATCCGAGTGCCGGCGGTGGGGTGGTTCAAATAGCCTCGGCTATCACCTCATTATGTCCGGTCGTGATGGTCAAGTGGATTAAGGCGTCTTGTACATACCAGTTGCGTTGCTTCTGGGAGTATGGGTTCGAGTCACTTCTGGGGTGTGAGTTTTCAGTTGCATATTGTCCAGGGGACCATTCTGGCTTGTTCGCATTTGTGTTCCTCACGTGTGCCCCTAAGAATGAGGTGATTTGGTAAAATGCTATGCCCAAGATTACTATCCGAGTGCCGGCGGTGGGGTGGTTCAAATAGCCTCGGCTATCACCTCATTATGTCCGGTCGTGATGGTCAAGTGGATTAAGGCGTCTTGTACATACCAGTTGCGTTGCTTCTGGGAGTATGGGTTCGAGTCACTTCTGGGGTGTGAGTTTTCAGTTGCATATTGTCCAGGGGACCATTCTGGCTTGTTCGCATATATATATATATATATATATATATATATATATATATATATATATATATATATATATGCGAACAAGCCAGAATGGTCCCCTGGACAATATGCAACTGAAAACTCACACCCCAGAAGTGACTCGAACCCATACTCCCATAATTATTCATAATTAATACATAATTATTCTTACTTTTTCGGTCATATATATATATATATATATATATATATATATATATATATATATATATATATATATATATATATATATATATATGACCGAAAAAGTAAGAATAATTCTAACACGAATTTTCTCAATATTTCTTATGTTTCTTTTTACTGTCGATGGTAATTGAAAAATCAATTCTCCAAAATTTATTTTTATTTCTAGTCTGACGCGACGCTTGAACGCGTTTCGTAATAACTCATTACATTTTCAAAGACTTTAGTTTACACACACACAACTGTAACCTGAAAACACTAAACAGAGTTTTACTTAATGCTAACATTGAACAGCTTGTCTTATATACTTGCATTTGGGTAAGGTGATATGTTGCAACAGTTTTGGATGAGGTGAACATCGCCTTAAAGGAGACCAATGTCGTCTATGCCTTCAAATGCCCACTTGGGGACTGTAAGCTCCAAAGAACTCAGTATATAGGCAAGACAACAACATCTCTTTCCAGGCGTTTAACGATGCATAAGCAACAGGGCTCCATTAAGGAACATATAATCTCTTCCCACAAACAAACCATCACCAGAGAGATCTTAGCAAACAACACAGAAATCATCGATAGATACAGCGATAGCAGGCGGCTTGATGTCTGCGAGGCACTACACATCAAGAAGTCAAAACCAGCAATCAACAGCCAATTAATGCACAACTATATTCTACCCACTTCAAGACTCCGCTCCAATATAGAAGCAAAGAAATATGGACCAATAGGCTTTCTACAATTACTTTCATTCAATACCCATTGTTTCGTGTTCTGTCTTGTGTTTGAATTTAATACCCATTCAATACCCATTGTTTCGTGTTCTGTCTTGTGTTTGAATTTAATACCCATTCAATACCCATTGTTGAAAGTTTGTTTTCACCTCATCCACCTCACCCAAATGTAGATATAAACTCGAAGATGTGCAAGCTCTATTCAGTTTCAGTTGTGTGTTTGTAAAGTAAAGTCTTTGAAAATGTAATAAGTTTTACGAAACGCGCTCAAGTGTCGCGTCAGACTAGAAATAAAAATGAATTTTGGGGAATTGATCTTTGAATTACCATCAACAGTGAAAAGAAACATAAGAAAGATAGAGAAAATTCGTGTTAGAATTATTAATCTTACTTTTTCGGTCATATTTAATAATGTATGTCTACAGGAAAGACTGCTACCAATATATATATATATATATATATATATATATATATATATATATATATATATATATATATATATATATATATATATATATATATATATATATATATATATATATATATATATATTGTGACGGTAACGCGTTGGTGTTCGGCTGTTTAAGGCTAGGGGTATGGCCTCGTCACATAGTTATAAAAAAAAATAGAAAACTGGAACTTCGTCTGTGGTAAGGTAAGGAGAAGACACACAAAACACAAGTAAACTTTAACAATGAAAATTTTAATTACGTTAAATAAATCAAAACATGAAAAAATGGACAAACAAATTTGTATAATAGAATCAATCAAAAGAATAAGAATAATTAAATGACAATGAAAAGTTACGTTAAGACAAAATAACAAGAAGTGCAATACAAAAATAAATGTGAGGTGCTGGAATATTGGCTTTAAGCTACCACCTCTCTCAGTATACGCTAACGTCTAGCCGGGAGAAGTGTTAACCGTGGAAGCACTGAATATTCTGAGGTCGTGGCGACCCCAGACATCAAGTAGTATGGGGGGGGCGAGTGCAGTTGCAGCCAGACCGGCGACCAATCAGCGAGGAGCCGGCAGCGATCAACAGGTAGTTTGGCGGTTTGAGTCTGAACAGGTGTCTCTGGCTGCATACGTTTTGCGCTCTGGCAAACCTTGCTGGTGTTGTCGTTGTTGGACATTTCTTCCATAGTAGTTTCATATAGTTTGTTGCGACGTATTTGTAGAGGGAAGAGCAGGCTCAATCTCTTGAAGGAGATTATCGTCACAACTCTCCCCCGAAGCCTGCGGTTCTGGAAGAAGTACGTCGTTATGTGGTGGAGTAATGGATGGAGTCGCTTCTACTTCATAAACTCTGGAGAGGGCATCGGCTATGGTGTTGTCAGAACCCTTGATATAGCGGATCTCCAGGTTGAAGTCTTGTAAATACAGAGCCCATCGTAGAAGACGCTGGTTGGAGAATTGGGCTTGATGTAGGAAGCGGAGAGGGTTGTGGTCTGAGAAGATGGTGGTAGACCTGGCGCCTTGTAGGTACGGAGCGAAGTGTTGGAGGTTCAGGACGATGGATAGTAGCTCCTTTTCAATAGTGCTGTAGTTCCTCTGGTGTGGTTTCAGTTTGTAGCTGTAGTAGCTGACAGGTAGAACCTCCTCGCCTCGTTGTTGCATCAGGACACCACCAACGCCGGTACCACTGGCGTCGACATGAAGGACGAAAGGCTTGGTGATATCTGGAGAGGCGAGAATGGGGTTAGAACAGAGGAGGAATTTGAGTTGTTCGAAAGCAACGGTTTGCTGCATGGTCCAATTATACCGTTGCTTGGGACTGGTTAATAGAATTAGAGGTGTGGCGACTGTACTGAAATTCCTCACAAACCTACGGTAGTAAGAGGCAAGACCAAGGAAGCGCAGGAGCTGCTTCCTGGTGGTAGGCTGTGGATACTGTTGGATGGCTTGAGTGTGTGAGTCTAACGGAGCTATGCTGCCACTCCCAATAACATGACCCAGATAACGCACTTTACCTTTCGCGAAAGTGGACTTGCCCAGGTTGATGGTGAGGCCGGCTGTCAGGAGCTTGGAGAACAGACGTCGCAGCTGGAGCAGATGTTCACTCCAGGAGTTGGAGGCTACGACGATATCGTCCAGGTAGGCGTATGTGTTATCCAAGCCCTGGATGACACGGTTGACAGCTCTTTGAAAGGTGGCCGGGGCATTACATAGTCCGAAAGGAAGGCGTTCATATCTGAAAAGTCCAAAAGGAGTGATGAAGGCAGATATCTCTTTAGCGCGCTCCGTTAGACACACTTGATAGTACCCCTTAAGCAAGTCCACTTGGGACAAGTACTGGGCACTACCAATGGCATCAAGGATGTCATCTATCCTTGGCAAGGGGTAAGCATCCTTGACAGTGACATTGTTCAGTTTACGATAGTCAGTACATAACCTTACCTTACCTTGGGGTTTGGGCACCAAGATACAAGGTGAGGCCCAAGGGGACTCACAAGGTGTAGCCAGTCCATGGTCCAAGAGGTACTGCACCTCAGCACGCATGACTTCCTTCTTGCTCGGGCTGATTCGGTAGAAGGGTTGACGAATCGGCCGGGTGTCGGGGAGCAGTTGGATGTCGTGCTGGGTAACATTACACTCTTGGGGGTCATCTCGGAACAACTCTTGATGTTCTCTGAAGATCTTGACGAGAGGTGCACTATGATTATCCTGAAAGTATTTGGGAAGATCATTAAGGATTTCGGAATTAGAAAGCGCTGACTCCTTGTCAGTGCTTTCGGGAGGAGAAGCTGGGAAGGTCTCACTGTGGATATAGGGTTCTGTGAAGGTGGAATAGTTAATTAGGACAGTGGGAGAAGTACCATTATATTGCTTCAGGAGGTTGACGTGGCACAGCTGGGTCTTCCGCCGCCTATCTGGAGTCTCTATTACGTAGTTGTTATTATTCCTGCACTCTTTGACGCGGTAGGGTCCTGAAAATCTGTTTTGTAAAGGTGAACCTGGGATAGGGAAATAGGCAAGGACGAAGTCTCCCGGCTTGAATTTTCTTACTTTGCTGGTCTGGTCGTAATGAGTCTTCATCTCACCTGGGCTTTCAATAGATTATCATGGGCAAAACGGTGGACTCTCTCGAGAATGTGTTGAAGGTTTTGAAGAAACTGGGGCACATTCTGATGCTCACTGAAGGTGGCATCTCGGAGAGAGTCTTTGAAAGCCTTAAGGGGAGTACGGCACTTACGGCCGTAGAGCATCTCATAAGGAGATACTCCTAGGGACTCGTTGGGGAGACTTCTGAAAATACACATTATAAGGTCAATCTGCTTATCCCAATCCTTCGAGGTTTCACTACAAAACTTTTTCAAGAGTGCTTTGATAGTCTGATGACTACGTTCAAGAGAACCCTGTGAAGCAGGATGATAGGGGCTGGACAATACCTGTTTGATGTTGAACTCCTCCAGTGTCCTTTTGAAGAGATCACTGGTGAAGTTGGTACCACAGTCACTTTGAATCTCCCTGGGAAATCCGTATTGAGTGAAGATCTTCAATAGATGTTTTATAACCGTAGCAGCCGTGATGTTCTTCACTGGAACTGCTATGGGAAATCTGGTGGTAGGACACAGGATGGTTAGGATGTAGGCGTTACCTGAACTGGTCCGAGGTAAAGGACCAACACAGTCTATTATGAGTCTGTGGAAAGGTTCCGCAGGCACCTGTATGGGAATCAGTGGCGCTCTGGGAATGGAGATGTTCGGTTTGCCTGCCATCTGACATGTATGACACTGTTTTACGTACTGTTTGACGTTATTTACCATACCTGGCCAGTAGTAGTCTTGACGAATTCCATGGTAAGTCTTGTTGAAGCCGTAGTGGGAGAATGCTCCGTGGGCCAGGTGTAGAATAGTGGGCTGCAGGCTGGTGGGAATCACAAGTTGTTCGATGTTGGCCCAATCGTCCTCCTCCTTCAGTTTACTGGGTCTATATCTGCGGTAGAGCAAGTCGTTCTCTAGGAAGAACCCAGGAATACTGTCGGGTTGAGTCTCAGCCTGGAAAAACAATGGTGTTAAAGTAAGATCTTCCCTCTGCAACTCACGGAACTCCAACTTGGTCAGATGCGGGGGGAGTTTCTGAGGGTCTTGAGGGACAGCGGTAGCAGTAGAGTCAGCTGGCTGTGGACGTGCGGCTTGTGCACGGGTGGTCACGAGAACCGGAGGAGAAACTTCATCACTCTCTTTAACCTCTGCTGGAACATACTCTAGAATAGGGTTACTTGGCACAGAGTTACACACCTGGGGTTTGTCCATGACGATCAGGTTGGTCGGTTGCAGGTCTTCTGCCAAGTCGTTGCCTAGGAGAAGTTGCACTCCAGGCATGGGAAAAGGCTTTTCCCTGACGGCGACTTGGACTTCCCCGTTCACGTAGGGACAATCCAGGTGGACTCTGGCGAGAGGGTATGGAGTGGTAGCAGTGAGGTCTGTGATGAAGACAGTTTCTCCGGTGTAGGTGATGTTGGGCACAGCCGACTTTAAGATGATCGATTAAAGCCGCTGTGTCCCTCAAGATCTTCAATTTGAGACGTCCCTCCGGATTTGAACCGTTGGCAGAGACAGTTCCAGTATACAGGTGGTTACTGAAAAGAGAAAGATCATTAACATTAACACCAACATTCATCACAGGCTTACCGGCCTTAGGAGGAGTTGGTTTGGGTTTTTGTTGGTCAGTGATTCCCTTGTATTGAGACTTACCACACTTGTCTATGGTATGTCCATAGAGTCTACAATACTTGCAGTACAGTTGTGAACCAGCTTGATCGGGGCTCACCTTCTCGTAACTGTACCACGACTTCTTACTGGAGGATGGTTCGGGTGTCAGCCGGTGGATGAGGCTGTAAGTGTCAGCCGACTTAGCACACTTCAGGTAGTCGGTTTCTTCTTTATCTGCTAAGTAGAGGCGGACAGGAGGCGGCACACGTCTCAAGAATTCTTCAACAAGCATCAGGTTGACGAGTTCTGTAAAAGTAGAGACATGTGCTGCTTCCAGCCATTTCATGAAATACCTCCGTTTCGTGTTAGCAAACTCAAGGAAGGTAGTGGTACTTGCCTTCAGGTGGTCACGGAATTTCCTTCTATAACTTTCGGTGGAAAGTAGGTAGGCGTCCAACACTGCTTGTTTCAGAGTCTGGTAGTCATTCTCAGACGCCAGAGTACTGAGTGTGACTGCCGCTCTACCTGTAAGATGGACTCTGAGAAGTGTGGCCCATTGGTCGACAGGCCAACTGAGTTGATTAGCAAGAGTTTCAAAGGTGGTGAAAAACACATCAACTTGTGCTTCTACAAAGGATGGCATTAACTTACTTGCATGTGATATATTAAAACTGACGGGAAGATTGGCAGTAGCTTGCTGGCGTTGAGTGAAGTGTGAAGTTTCCAAGGCGATTTCGCGTTGACGACACTCTAGAGCCAGAGTCGCTTGCTGCTTGTCATGTTCACGTTGCATTTCCAACTCGCGTTGTTTGGTTTCAAGCTGTACTCGTTCACGTTCACGGAGTAATGCGACCTCACGTTCGTGTTTTTCTCTCCTCAAAGCGGCCTCGCGTTCTTGTTCGTTTCTCCTCAAAGCAGCCTCGCGTTCTTGTTCGTCTCTCCTCAAAGTAGTTTCACGTTCTCTGAGGGTGATTTCTCGTTCTTGTTCTTCCCTACGTATGGCAGCTGCTTCTCTTTGCTGCTCACGTTCAATCTTGGCCAGCTCTAGTTTGAGTTTCAGCGTTGCCAAGTCAGGTTTATCTGCAATATAGTAAGTTTCATGAGTTTCAGAGTCGATCTTACCTTGCTCTAAATAGTAATCCAGCAACAGGTTGTATATGTCATTTTTGTTGGCTTGGTAGGGAACTTCTAGTTGATACTCATGTGCAAGAGTTTGTAATTCAGTCTTCTTGGCACGACTTAAAGTCCCTATTTCACCTGCTGGATTTGCACGGAAAGCTTGGAGACGAAACATGGTGAAATTAGCAAATAAAGGTACACGAATATTCAATAGTGAATGTCAGAAACAGGACAACGTGGCAACTGGTACCTATCCTGTGAGATCTTTAACAATTAAAGTTAAGTAAAAGATGTTAAATGATTAAATTAAATCAAGGGCGCAGGAAATCTTGTACCCGGTACTCATGTAAGAGGATAAGGGCAAGAAAATCCTACTAACAAATGAAACAGAGTTTCGAAAACAAATGAAACAGTTAAATGCCTCAAAAGTAAAATTGGTAGTCCAAGGATGTAGGCATACCTTGCCAAGTCTCTATAGGACATAAAGCAAGTTTTTCCTACTGAATTTAATATGATACTTACAGAATTAGCGAACTTTTGTGCTCTGAAAAGTAAGCTAATTCCCTACCGTTGTATGTATCATCATCTCAGACTGACGTGTAGGGGTGCGAGGTGTCAACTGGTGACGAGAACTGCTGCTGAGGTCCCAATTCAGCAACTAAAGTTCGAGCTAGAGGAACTATGGCCCTCTTTGTCCTCCTACAGTCAGATTGCAGAAGATTGGGTACTCTTGACCCGGGGCAGACCACAGTACCAGGGTACCAATATGGTGATCTGTCAAAAATGAGAAATATTCAAGGGACATAGATGGTAAACACGAGTAATAACACGGAGGGAGAGATGACCAATTAAGAGTATGACTGCGGCCTACAGTCACCACGTAATCCAAAGTTGTCTCACCTTCACCATATGTTACTCTCGTAATGCACAATACACCGCACCTTATAAAAAATGAAATTGAATATGAAAAATAGTAAAGCTACGTTAACAAAGTTAAATACGCTTACCATAAATTACCACTTGGCACCAGTACCTGAGTGAAGCTCCTAGGACAGGCCTCCATATAACTTGTGACGGTAACGCGTTGGTGTTCGGCTGTTTAAGGCTAGGGGTATGGCCTCGTCACATAGTTATAAAAAAAAATAGAAAACTGGAACTTCGTCTGTGGTAAGGTAAGGAGAAGACACACAAAACACAAGTAAACTTTAACAATGAAATTTTAATTACGTTAAATAAATCAAAACATAAATAAAAGGGACAAACAAATTCTTATAATAAAATCAATCAATCAAAATAATAAGAATAATTAAATGACACAATGAAAAGTTACGTTAAGACAAAATAACAAGAAGTGCAATACAAAAACAAAGGGAAGGTGCTGGAATATTGGCTTTAAGCTACCACCTCTCTCAGTATATGCTAACGTCTAGCCGGGAGAAGTGTTAACCGTGGAAGCACTGAATATTCTGAGGTCTGAGGTCGTGGCGACCCCAGACATCAAGTAGTATGGGGGGGGGGCGAGTGCAGTTGCAGCCAGACCGGCGACCAATCAGCGAGGAGCCGGCAGCGATCAACAGGTAGTTTGGCGGTTTGAGTCTGAACAGGTGTCTCTGGCTGCATACGTTTTGCGCTCTGGCAAACCTTGCTGGTGTTGTTGTCGTTGTTGGACATTTCTTCCATAGTAGTTTCATATAGTTTGTTGCGACGTATTTGTAGAGGGAAGAGCAGGCTCAATCTCTTGAAGGAGATTATTGTCACAATATATATATATATATATGTGTGTATATATATATATATATATATATATATATATATATATATATATATATATATATATATATATATATATATATATATATGTCGTACCTAGTAGCCAGAACGCACTTCTCAGCCTACAATTCAGGGCCCGATTTGCCTAATTAGCCAAGTTTTCCTGAATTAATATATTTTCTCAAATTTTTTTCTTATGAAATGATAAAGCTACCCATTTCATTATGTATGAGGTCAATTTTCTTTTATTGGAGTTAAAATTAACGTAGATATATGGCCGAACCTAACCAACCCTACCTAACCTAACCTAACCTATCTTTATAGGTTAGGTTAGGTTAGGTAGCCGAAAATGTTAGGTTAAGTTAGGTTAGGTAGGTTAGGTAGTTGAAAAAAACATTAATTCATGAAAACTTGGCTTATTAGGCAAATCGGGCCTTGCATAGTAGGCTGAGAAGTGCGTTCTGGCTACTAGGTACGACATATATATATATATATATATATATATATATATATATATATATATATATATATATATATGTCGTACCTAATAGCCAGAACGCACTTCTCAGCCTACTATTCAAGGCCCGATTTGCCTAATAAGCCAAGTTTTCATGAATTAATGTTTTTTCGTCTACCTAACCTACCTAACCTAACCTAACCTAACCTTACCTATAAATATAGGTTAGGTTAGGTTAGGTAGGGTTGGGTAGGTTCGGTCATATATCTACGTTAATTTTAACTCCAATAAAAAAAAATTGACCTCATACATAGAGAAAAGGGTTGCTTTATCATTTCATAAGAAAAAAATTATAGTAAATATATTAATTCAGGAAAACTTGGCTTATTAGGCAAATCGGGCCTTGAATAGTAGGCTGAGAAGTGAGTTCTGGCTACTAGGTACGACATATATATATATATATATATATATATATATATATATATATATATATATATATATATATATATATATATATATATATAATGTTTTAATTTCAAAAGCACTTGAGTCACGTGTGTGGTTTAGTGGTCAATAACTCACTACATTATGTCCTCTAAACCTGTCTATGGAGAGCAGTAGATAATGTATATACGCTTGTTACCCCTGTTGGTGAATGGCCTTAGCTGTGGAAAACAAAAACGCTCACTCATTCACGCACTCACTTATTCATTCACTCACTTATTCACGCACTCACTCATTCACTCCTTCCTTCACTAACTGACGCACTCATCCCTCTTATAAAAATCGCTAATGAACGGTGTATAGTGAAGGGCTGCGTGACCATGTCATAACCCGGAACTGTTTAGAGAGTAACTCGACCTTAGTGCTTACTGGAGTGTTACTCCTGGCCGGTGAGTGAAGGCGTACCTTGTGCTCTCTCAAGGTGGTGTTCTTGTGCTCTCTCAAGGTGGTGCTCATCAACCCATTTTCCACCCCTCCCATCACACATTCCGGGTTGTGTTAAATGAACGTTAAACCCCCCATCCATCCCCCTACCCCCCAGTCTTCCGGGTCAAGTTATTAAGGTTTAACGTGTGCGAGTACTAATGTAAAGCAATATATTTTTTAAGCTGTCATCCTGTTGGCACTCGTGATAATAATATATTTAGATAATTACGTCTCCTTGCGTTAAGACATTTTCATGAGCGTTTTTTATTTTTTTAAGTCTGATTTCATCACGGAGTTTGGTTATTTCATCCGGGTTGTGTTGAGGTCTGTTTTTCTCCGCTGTGTATTGTTAAGTTTTTTTCACATTGAGTATATTTGATCACGACTTAACAGTAATAATAATTTCATGTATTCTTGGCTAAGATACTTTGTTATTTTCTGTAGAATCTTTTCTTAGGTTGAAAATTTTTGTTTTGTATATTGTGAAGAGCAGGTTAAGGCTTAGATAAGAAGATGGGGGAGGGGGAAAGAGGTGATATTTGTCTTCACATAAATATTAAATGACACTCAAATTAGAGTATTTATGACTCGTATGGTCACTTCAGTAAGATTTTGCCATATGTGTTTAACAACTTCTTCTGCTCTGTTGAATCTAAGTTGAAATCTTAATGGGTTTGTAACTGTGCACTGTGTTAGATAATGTTCCAGTGGTCTGTCGGGCATTTCTCCACAGTGTTGACATTTCCTCTCATCTTCCGGAACCTGTAAGCCTATTTCCCATGCACATGGGTATCCAAGCCTGATGCGGTGTAGTGTACTTCTGTTGCTCTACTGCTCCCTTTCATCAAACTAAGTGTTTCGTAGTTGGTTGAATTCTTGTACCAACCCGCAGATCCTGATGTTGCAACTGCTGTGTTGTGGTCACTGTACATCTTCTGCATTGCTCTGTTTCTAATTACTTTCTTAATCTGTGATAGACTCTGTGGTATGTAAATGTCTACATTTCTTCTCTTAGTTGCAAGTTTTGCAGCTTTGTCTGCAATGTCATTTCCTATTATTGCCACACCACAGGTTACGAATTTTAGAACTCCATCACAGCTTCCGTTAGGTTAGGTTAGGTTAGGCATTCGGCCTGATATCAAAGAGAAACATTCTTATCACTTTATTCCATGTTATGGAGGCTGTAATATAATAATAATAATAATAATAATAATAATAATAATAATAATAATAATAATAATAATAATAATAATAATAATAATAATAATAATAACAATAATAACAACAACCAGTGAGCAATAATAGTTCGCTTGGTGTAGTGGTTAAGACACTCGCCTGGCGTTCCGCGAGCGCCTTGTCCTGGGTTCGTATCCTGGCCGGGGAGGATTTACTGGGCGTCAATCCTTAACTGTAGCCTCTGTTCACCCAGCAGTAAAATGAGTACCAGGTTGTTGACAGATCCGGCGGGTCGTATTCCGGGAATATTAAGATTAAGGACCTGCCGGAAGCGCCCTGCGTGCTGGTGGCTGTACATGAATATAATAATTGTTGTATATATAAATAAAAAAAAAATATAGGACCGAGACAACACACACACACACACACACATACACACACACACACACACACACACACACACACACACACACACACACACACACACACACACACACACACACACACACACACACACACACACACACACACACACACATACACACACACACACACACATACACACACACACACACACACACACACACACACACATACACATACACATACACACACACACACAAATAAATACAAAATATAGGACCGAGACAACACACACACACACACACACACATACACACACACACACAAATAAATACAAAATATAGGACCGAGACAACACACACACACACACACACACACATACACACACACACACACACACACACACACACACACACACACACACACACACACACACACATACACACACACACACACACACACACACACACACACACACACACACACACACACAACAACAAATGATCTCAACACATAAGTAGTTACAATTTTCATGCACATTTATCCTTGCTTCTTGCAGACATTTTGCACCATCTCATTGACAAATGTAAGTCTATTTCCTCTCCCATGTAGGCCCAGCCCACACGGCTTATACATCTACCACCCGTTGGGGAGGAAGATGGCACCGTGTATCACCTAGGTACGTTATCACTCATACACTTCGTTGGCTCAACTTTCCATCTATATCATTAAAATAAAATGTCCGAGGTTAGTGGTTAGACACTTTCCAAGATGGATCATGGAGGTGAGGGTTATGGGAGTGTCATAGGCCAGTCGAAGGTCGGCCCTAATGACACACTTTAGGAAATATCGGCATCTATAACGACCCCCCCTGCGATTTTCGTGAATTCTGAAATAAAATCAGGGGTTGTGTTTTCTTTAGAGTTTCGATGCTTACTGCCGCTGTATTCATTTGGGTAACAGTATTACATAATATGAGACCGAAAGATTGGAAGATAAAAAGAGAAGGAGAGACGAAGATAAAGAGAGAAGAGAGGTGGGAGGGGGGGGGGGAGCGGGAGAGATCACAGGCACATCCAGGTAAACCCATCTAATATGTATATATAAGAGTCAGGGTCTGGTACAGTAACACATGGTACATACGCCAGACCAGGGTAAGATAACACATGATATATACGCTAGACATGGACAAGATAACACATAGTTCCTCTCCTGTTCCAGGAGAGGAACTATGAACTATGACTATGAACTATGAACAGGCTTTGAACGGTCTCCAGGAACCGTTCAAGACTGAACGGTTCCTGGAGACCGTTCAGGCTTGTTCGCATAATACATAGTATATACGCTATACATGGACAAGATAATACATTATATATACACCGGACCTACGTAAGACAACACAAGGTGTATACAATAACAAGGAGGCGTCATATATGTTCTTGGTACAAGGTGTCATATATGTTCCTGGCGCAAGGAGGTGCTATACATATTTTCCCAGATGCTTGTGTGGCTCATGGTGCCGTTGTGAAACTCGTATCACTATTCCACCGACACACCTGACTCCTTAATGGGTGTGAGGAGTCTTAATGAACGCCGCCGCCAGCAGGACTCGATGGGGCGCACTGACTCTGGCCGTCGTCTGGACTATGGAAGGTCCCGAGCTGTTCCTGCCTTGCCCTGCTACTCTAACTTGGACGACCGAGCTAGCCTAACCTATCCTGGTCTATCATACTAACCTATGTTGGAAGATGGAACTGACCTAGCCTTGACGGCCCTGTGGTCACGCCTAACTGACCTAACCTTGCTTATAGACTGTTTTTAGGTTTGCCTGCACACACACACACACACACACACATGGCTGTTGAAGTTCAACCCGAGTAAATGCAAAGTAATGAAACTAGGCAGTGGAAACAGGAGGCCAGGCACAGGATACAGAATAGGAGATGAAGTACTTAATGAAACAGACAGAGAGAAAGATCTAGGAGTTGATATCACACCAAACCTGTCTCCTGAAGCCCACATAAAGAGAATAACGTCTGCGGCATATGCGAGGCTGGCTAACATCAGAACGGCGTTCAGGAACCTGTGTAAGGAATCATTCAGAATCTTGTACACCACATATGTAAGACCAATCCTGGAGTATGCGGCCCCAGCATGGAGCCCGTACCTTGTCAAGCACAAGACGAAGCTGGAAAAAGTCCAAAGGTATGCTACTAGACTAGTCCCAGAACTAAGAGGCATGAGTTATGAGGAAAGGCTGCGGGAAATGCACCTCACGACACTGGAAGACAGAAGAGTAAGGGGGGACATGATCACAACCTACAAAATCCTCAGGGGAATCGACCGGGTAAACAAGGATGAACTATTCAACACTGGTGGGACGCGAACAAGGGGACACAGGTGGAAGCTGAGTACCCAAATGAGCCACAGAGACGTTAGAAAGAACTTTTTCAGTGTCAGAGTAGTTAGTAAATGGAATGCATTAGGAAGTGATGTGGTGGAGGCTGACTCCATACACAGTTTCAAATGTAGATATGATAGAGCCCAATAGGCTCAGGAATCTGTACACCAGTTGATTGACGGTTGAGAGGCGGGACCAAAGAGCCAGAGCTCAACCCCCGCAAGCACAATTAGGTGAGTACAATTAGGTGAGTACACACACACACACACACACACACACACACACACACACACACACACACACACACACACACACACACACACACACACACACACACACACGAACGGCATTCAGAAACTTGTGTAAAGAATCATTCAGAACTTTGTATACCACATATGTCAGGCCAATCCTGGAGTATGCAGCCCCAGCATGGAGTCCATATCTAGTCAAGGATAAGACTAAACTTTAAAAGGTTCAAAGGTTTGCCACCAGACTAGTACCCGAGCTGAGAGGTATGAGCTACGAGGAGAGACTACGGGAATTAAACCTCACTTCGCTGGAAGACAGAAGAGCTAGGGGGGACATGATCACCACATTCAAGATTCTGAAGGGAATTGATAGGGTAGATAAGGACAGGCTATTTAACACTAGGGGCACACGCACAAGGGGACACAGGTGGAAACTGTGTACCCAAATGAGCCACAGAGATATTAGAAAGAACTTTTTTAGTGTCAGAGTGGTTGACAAATGGAATGCATTAGGAAGTGATGTGGTGGAGGCTGACTCCATACACAGTTTCAAGTGTAGATATGACAGAGCCCGATAGGCTCAGGAATCTGTACACCAGTTGATTGACAGTTGAGAGGCGGGACCAAAGAACCAGAGCTCAACCCCCGCAAACACAACTAGGTGAGTACACACACACACACAAACACACACACACACACACACACACACACACACACACACACACACACACACACACACACATATATATATCAAACTGAAAACTCACACCCCAGAAGTGACTCGAACCCATACTCCCAGAAGCCACGCAACTGGTATGTACAAGACGCCTTAATCCACTTGACCATCACGACCGGACATAATGAGGTGATAGCCGAGGCTATATGAACCACCCCACCGCCGGCACTCGGATAGTTATCTTGGGCATAGCATTTTACCAAATCACCTCATACTTTGGGGCACACGTGAGGAACACAAATGCGAACAAGCCTGAATGGTCCCCAGGACATATGCAACTGAAAACTCACACCCCAGAAGTGACTCGAACCCATACTCCCAGAAGCCACGCAACTGGTATGTACAAGACGCCTTAATCCACTTGACCATCACGACCGGACATAATGAGGTGATAGCCGAGGCTATATGAACCACCCCACCGCCGGCACTCGGATAGTTATCTTGGGCATAGCATTTTACCAAATCACCTCATACTTTGGGGCACACGTGAGGAACACAAATGCGAACAAGCCTGAATGGTCCCCAGGACATATGCAACTGAAAACTCACACCCCAGAAGTGACTCGAACCCATACTCCCAGAAGCCACGCAACTGGTATGTACAAGACGCCTTAATCCACTTGACCATCACGACCGGACATAATGAGGTGATAGCCGAGGCTATATGAACCACCCCACCGCCGGCACTCGGATAGTTATCTTGGGCATAGCATTTTACCAAATCACCTCATACTTTGGGGCACACGTGAGGAACACAAATGCGAACAAGCCTGAATGGTCCCCAGGACATATGCAACTGAAAACTCACACCCCAGAAGTGACTCGAACCCATACTCCCAGAAGCCACG
The DNA here is from genome assembly GCF_040958095.1 of Procambarus clarkii. Classification (NCBI taxonomy): domain Eukaryota; kingdom Metazoa; phylum Arthropoda; class Malacostraca; order Decapoda; family Cambaridae; genus Procambarus; species Procambarus clarkii. Next base: position 9,711,289 of record NC_091159.1, on the reverse strand, counting down.
CAACTGGTATGTACAAGACGCCTTAATCCACTTGACCATCACGACCGGACATAATGAGGTGATAGCCGAGGCTATATGAACCACCCCACCGCCGGCACTCGGATAGTTATCTTGGGCATAGCATTTTACCAAATCACCTCATACTTTGGGGCACACGTGAGGAACACAAATGCGAACAAGCCTGAATGGTCCCCAGGACATATGCAACTGAAAACTCACACCCCAGAAGTGACTCGAACCCATACTCCCAGAAGCCACGCAACTGGTATGTACAAGACGCCTTAATCCACTTGACCATCACGACCGGACATAATGAGGTGATAGCCGAGGCTATATGAACCACCCCACCGCCGGCACTCGGATAGTTATCTTGGGCATAGCATTTTACCAAATCACCTCATACTTTGGGGCACACGTGAGGAACACAAATGCGAACAAGCCTGAATGGTCCCCAGGACATATGCAACTGAAAACTCACACCCCAGAAGTGACTCGAACCCATACTCCCAGAAGCCACGCAACTGGTATGTACAAGACGCCTTAATCCACTTGACCATCACGACCGGACATAATGAGGTGATAGCCGAGGCTATATGAACCACCCCACCGCCGGCACTCGGATAGTTATCTTGGGCATAGCATTTTACCAAATCACCTCATACTTTGGGGCACACGTGAGGAACACAAATGCGAACAAGCCTGAATGGTCCCCAGGACATATGCAACTGAAAACTCACACCCCAGAAGTGACTCGAACCCATACTCCCAGAAGCCACGCAACTGGTATGTACAAGACGCCTTAATCCACTTGACCATCACGACCGGACATAATGAGGTGATAGCCGAGGCTATATGAACCACCCCACCGCCGGCACTCGGATAGTTATCTTGGGCATAGCATTTTACCAAATCACCTCATACTTTGGGGCACACGTGAGGAACACAAATGCGAACAAGCCTGAATGGTCCCCAGGACATATGCAACTGAAAACTCACACCCCAGAAGTGACTCGAACCCATACTCCCAGAAGCCACGCAACTGGTATGTACAAGACGCCTTAATCCACTTGACCATCACGACCGGACATAATGAGGTGATAGCCGAGGCTATATGAACCACCCCACCGCCGGCACTCGGATAGTTATCTTGGGCATAGCATTTTACCAAATCACCTCATACTTTGGGGCACACGTGAGGAACACAAATGCGAACAAGCCTGAATGGTCCCCAGGACATATGCAACTGAAAACTCACACCCCAGAAGTGACTCGAACCCATACTCCCAGAAGCCACGCAACTGGTATGTACAAGACGCCTTAATCCACTTGACCATCACGACCGGACATAATGAGGTGATAGCCGAGGCTATATGAACCACCCCACCGCCGGCACTCGGATAGTTATCTTGGGCATAGCATTTTACCAAATCACCTCATACTTTGGGGCACACGTGAGGAACACAAATGCGAACAAGCCTGAATGGTCCCCAGGACATATGCAACTGAAAACTCACACCCCAGAAGTGACTCGAACCCATACTCCCAGAAGCCACGCAACTGGTATGTACAAGACGCCTTAATCCACTTGACCATCACGACCGGACATAATGAGGTGATAGCCGAGGCTATATGAACCACCCCACCGCCGGCACTCGGATAGTTATCTTGGGCATAGCATTTTACCAAATCACCTCATACTTTGGGGCACACGTGAGGAACACAAATGCGAACAAGCCTGAATGGTCCCCAGGACATATGCAACTGAAAACTCACACCCCAGAAGTGACTCGAACCCATACTCCCAGAAGCCACGCAACTGGTATGTACAAGACGCCTTAATCCACTTGACCATCACGACCGGACATAATGAGGTGATAGCCGAGGCTATATGAACCACCCCACCGCCGGCACTCGGATAGTTATCTTGGGCATAGCATTTTACCAAATCACCTCATACTTTGGGGCACACGTGAGGAACACAAATGCGAACAAGCCTGAATGGTCCCCAGGACATATGCAACTGAAAACTCACACCCCAGAAGTGACTCGAACCCATACTCCCAGAAGCCACGCAACTGGTATGTACAAGACGCCTTAATCCACTTGACCATCACGACCGGACATAATGAGGTGATAGCCGAGGCTATATGAACCACCCCACCGCCGGCACTCGGATAGTTATCTTGGGCATAGCATTTTACCAAATCACCTCATACTTTGGGGCACACGTGAGGAACACAAATGCGAACAAGCCTGAATGGTCCCCAGGACATATGCAACTGAAAACTCACACCCCAGAAGTGACTCGAACCCATACTCCCAGAAGCCACGCAACTGGTATGTACAAGACGCCTTAATCCACTTGACCATCACGACCGGACATAATGAGGTGATAGCCGAGGCTATATGAACCACCCCACCGCCGGCACTCGGATAGTTATCTTGGGCATAGCATTTTACCAAATCACCTCATACTTTGGGGCACACGTGAGGAACACAAATGCGAACAAGCCTGAATGGTCCCCAGGACATATGCAACTGAAAACTCACACCCCAGAAGTGACTCGAACCCATACTCCCAGAAGCCACGCAACTGGTATGTACAAGACGCCTTAATCCACTTGACCATCACGACCGGACATAATGAGGTGATAGCCGAGGCTATATGAACCACCCCACCGCCGGCACTCGGATAGTTATCTTGGGCATAGCATTTTACCAAATCACCTCATACTTTGGGGCACACGTGAGGAACACAAATGCGAACAAGCCTGAATGGTCCCCAGGACATATGCAACTGAAAACTCACACCCCAGAAGTGACTCGAACCCATACTCCCAGAAGCCACGCAACTGGTATGTACAAGACGCCTTAATCCACTTGACCATCACGACCGGACATAATGAGGTGATAGCCGAGGCTATATGAACCACCCCACCGCCGGCACTCGGATAGTTATCTTGGGCATAGCATTTTACCAAATCACCTCATACTTTGGGGCACACGTGAGGAACACAAATGCGAACAAGCCTGAATGGTCCCCAGGACATATGCAACTGAAAACTCACACCCCAGAAGTGACTCGAACCCATACTCCCAGAAGCCACGCAACTGGTATGTACAAGACGCCTTAATCCACTTGACCATCACGACCGGACATAATGAGGTGATAGCCGAGGCTATATGAACCACCCCACCGCCGGCACTCGGATAGTTATCTTGGGCATAGCATTTTACCAAATCACCTCATACTTTGGGGCACACGTGAGGAACACAAATGCGAACAAGCCTGAATGGTCCCCAGGACATATGCAACTGAAAACTCACACCCCAGAAGTGACTCGAACCCATACTCCCAGAAGCCACGCAACTGGTATGTACAAGACGCCTTAATCCACTTGACCATCACGACCGGACATAATGAGGTGATAGCCGAGGCTATATGAACCACCCCACCGCCGGCACTCGGATAGTTATCTTGGGCATAGCATTTTACCAAATCACCTCATACTTTGGGGCACACGTGAGGAACACAAATGCGAACAAGCCTGAATGGTCCCCAGGACATATGCAACTGAAAACTCACACCCCAGAAGTGACTCGAACCCATACTCCCAGAAGCCACGCAACTGGTATGTACAAGACGCCTTAATCCACTTGACCATCACGACCGGACATAATGAGGTGATAGCCGAGGCTATATGAACCACCCCACCGCCGGCACTCGGATAGTTATCTTGGGCATAGCATTTTACCAAATCACCTCATACTTTGGGGCACACGTGAGGAACACAAATGCGAACAAGCCTGAATGGTCCCCAGGACATATGCAACTGAAAACTCACACCCCAGAAGTGACTCGAACCCATACTCCCAGAAGCCACGCAACTGGTATGTACAAGACGCCTTAATCCACTTGACCATCACGACCGGACATAATGAGGTGATAGCCGAGGCTATATGAACCACCCCACCGCCGGCACTCGGATAGTTATCTTGGGCATAGCATTTTACCAAATCACCTCATACTTTGGGGCACACGTGAGGAACACAAATGCGAACAAGCCTGAATGGTCCCCAGGACATATGCAACTGAAAACTCACGTGTGCCCCAAAGTATGAGGTGATTTGGTAAAATGCTATGCCCAAGATAACTATCCGAGTGCCGGCGGTGGGGTGGTTCATATAGCCTCGGCTATCACCTCATTATGTCCGGTCGTGATGGTCAAGTGGATTAAGGCGTCTTGTACATACCAGTTGCGTGGCTTCTGGGAGTATGGGTTCGAGTCACTTCTGGGGTGTGAGTTTTCAGTTGCATATGTCCTGGGGACCATTCAGGCTTGTTCGCATTTGTGTTCCTCACGTGTGCCCCAAAGTATGAGGTGATTTGGTAAAATGCTATGCCCAAGATAACTATCCGAGTGCCGGCGGTGGGGTGGTTCATATAGCCTCGGCTATCACCTCATTATGTCCGGTCGTGATGGTCAAGTGGATTAAGGCGTCTTGTACATACCAGTTGCGTGGCTTCTGGGAGTATGGGTTCGAGTCACTTCTGGGGTGTGAGTTTTCAGTTGCATATGTCCTGGGGACCATTCAGGCTTGTTCGCATTTGTGTTCCTCACGTGTGCCCCAAAGTATGAGGTGATTTGGTAAAATGCTATGCCCAAGATAACTATCCGAGTGCCGGCGGTGGGGTGGTTCATATAGCCTCGGCTATCACCTCATTATGTCCGGTCGTGATGGTCAAGTGGATTAAGGCGTCTTGTACATACCAGTTGCGTGGCTTCTGGGAGTATGGGTTCGAGTCACTTCTGGGGTGTGAGTTTTCAGTTGCATATGTCCTGGGGACCATTCAGGCTTGTTCGCATTTGTGTTCCTCACGTGTGCCCCAAAGTATGAGGTGATTTGGTAAAATGCTATGCCCAAGATAACTATCCGAGTGCCGGCGGTGGGGTGGTTCATATAGCCTCGGCTATCACCTCATTATGTCCGGTCGTGATGGTCAAGTGGATTAAGGCGTCTTGTACATACCAGTTGCGTGGCTTCTGGGAGTATGGGTTCGAGTCACTTCTGGGGTGTGAGTTTTCAGTTGCATATGTCCTGGGGACCATTCAGGCTTGTTCGCATTTGTGTTCCTCACGTGTGCCCCAAAGTATGAGGTGATTTGGTAAAATGCTATGCCCAAGATAACTATCCGAGTGCCGGCGGTGGGGTGGTTCATATAGCCTCGGCTATCACCTCATTATGTCCGGTCGTGATGGTCAAGTGGATTAAGGCGTCTTGTACATACCAGTTGCGTGGCTTCTGGGAGTATGGGTTCGAGTCACTTCTGGGGTGTGAGTTTTCAGTTGCATATGTCCTGGGGACCATTCAGGCTTGTTCGCATTTGTGTTCCTCACGTGTGCCCCAAAGTATGAGGTGATTTGGTAAAATGCTATGCCCAAGATAACTATCCGAGTGCCGGCGGTGGGGTGGTTCATATAGCCTCGGCTATCACCTCATTATGTCCGGTCGTGATGGTCAAGTGGATTAAGGCGTCTTGTACATACCAGTTGCGTGGCTTCTGGGAGTATGGGTTCGAGTCACTTCTGGGGTGTGAGTTTTCAGTTGCATATGTCCTGGGGACCATTCAGGCTTGTTCGCATTTGTGTTCCTCACGTGTGCCCCAAAGTATGAGGTGATTTGGTAAAATGCTATGCCCAAGATAACTATCCGAGTGCCGGCGGTGGGGTGGTTCATATAGCCTCGGCTATCACCTCATTATGTCCGGTCGTGATGGTCAAGTGGATTAAGGCGTCTTGTACATACCAGTTGCGTGGCTTCTGGGAGTATGGGTTCGAGTCACTTCTGGGGTGTGAGTTTTCAGTTGCATATGTCCTGGGGACCATTCAGGCTTGTTCGCATTTGTGTTCCTCACGTGTGCCCCAAAGTATGAGGTGATTTGGTAAAATGCTATGCCCAAGATAACTATCCGAGTGCCGGCGGTGGGGTGGTTCATATAGCCTCGGCTATCACCTCATTATGTCCGGTCGTGATGGTCAAGTGGATTAAGGCGTCTTGTACATACCAGTTGCGTGGCTTCTGGGAGTATGGGTTCGAGTCACTTCTGGGGTGTGAGTTTTCAGTTGCATATGTCCTGGGGACCATTCAGGCTTGTTCGCATTTGTGTTCCTCACGTGTGCCCCAAAGTATGAGGTGATTTGGTAAAATGCTATGCCCAAGATAACTATCCGAGTGCCGGCGGTGGGGTGGTTCATATAGCCTCGGCTATCACCTCATTATGTCCGGTCGTGATGGTCAAGTGGATTAAGGCGTCTTGTACATACCAGTTGCGTGGCTTCTGGGAGTATGGGTTCGAGTCACTTCTGGGGTGTGAGTTTTCAGTTGCATATGTCCTGGGGACCATTCAGGCTTGTTCGCATTTGTGTTCCTCACGTGTGCCCCAAAGTATGAGGTGATTTGGTAAAATGCTATGCCCAAGATAACTATCCGAGTGCCGGCGGTGGGGTGGTTCATATAGCCTCGGCTATCACCTCATTATGTCCGGTCGTGATGGTCAAGTGGATTAAGGCGTCTTGTACATACCAGTTGCGTGGCTTCTGGGAGTATGGGTTCGAGTCACTTCTGGGGTGTGAGTTTTCAGTTGCATATGTCCTGGGGACCATTCAGGCTTGTTCGCATTTGTGTTCCTCACGTGTGCCCCAAAGTATGAGGTGATTTGGTAAAATGCTATGCCCAAGATAACTATCCGAGTGCCGGCGGTGGGGTGGTTCATATAGCCTCGGCTATCACCTCATTATGTCCGGTCGTGATGGTCAAGTGGATTAAGGCGTCTTGTACATACCAGTTGCGTGGCTTCTGGGAGTATGGGTTCGAGTCACTTCTGGGGTGTGAGTTTTCAGTTGCATATGTCCTGGGGACCATTCAGGCTTGTTCGCATTTGTGTTCCTCACGTGTGCCCCAAAGTATGAGGTGATTTGGTAAAATGCTATGCCCAAGATAACTATCCGAGTGCCGGCGGTGGGGTGGTTCATATAGCCTCGGCTATCACCTCATTATGTCCGGTCGTGATGGTCAAGTGGATTAAGGCGTCTTGTACATACCAGTTGCGTGGCTTCTGGGAGTATGGGTTCGAGTCACTTCTGGGGTGTGAGTTTTCAGTTGCATATGTCCTGGGGACCATTCAGGCTTGTTCGCATTTGTGTTCCTCACGTGTGCCCCAAAGTATGAGGTGATTTGGTAAAATGCTATGCCCAAGATAACTATCCGAGTGCCGGCGGTGGGGTGGTTCATATAGCCTCGGCTATCACCTCATTATGTCCGGTCGTGATGGTCAAGTGGATTAAGGCGTCTTGTACATACCAGTTGCGTGGCTTCTGGGAGTATGGGTTCGAGTCACTTCTGGGGTGTGAGTTTTCAGTTGCATATGTCCTGGGGACCATTCAGGCTTGTTCGCATTTGTGTTCCTCACGTGTGCCCCAAAGTATGAGGTGATTTGGTAAAATGCTATGCCCAAGATAACTATCCGAGTGCCGGCGGTGGGGTGGTTCATATAGCCTCGGCTATCACCTCATTATGTCCGGTCGTGATGGTCAAGTGGATTAAGGCGTCTTGTACATACCAGTTGCGTGGCTTCTGGGAGTATGGGTTCGAGTCACTTCTGGGGTGTGAGTTTTCAGTTGCATATGTCCTGGGGACCATTCAGGCTTGTTCGCATTTGTGTTCCTCACGTGTGCCCCAAAGTATGAGGTGATTTGGTAAAATGCTATGCCCAAGATAACTATCCGAGTGCCGGCGGTGGGGTGGTTCATATAGCCTCGGCTATCACCTCATTATGTCCGGTCGTGATGGTCAAGTGGATTAAGGCGTCTTGTACATACCAGTTGCGTGGCTTCTGGGAGTATGGGTTCGAGTCACTTCTGGGGTGTGAGTTTTCAGTTGCATATGTCCTGGGGACCATTCAGGCTTGTTCGCATTTGTGTTCCTCACGTGTGCCCCAAAGTATGAGGTGATTTGGTAAAATGCTATGCCCAAGATAACTATCCGAGTGCCGGCGGTGGGGTGGTTCATATAGCCTCGGCTATCACCTCATTATGTCCGGTCGTGATGGTCAAGTGGATTAAGGCGTCTTGTACATACCAGTTGCGTGGCTTCTGGGAGTATGGGTTCGAGTCACTTCTGGGGTGTGAGTTTTCAGTTGCATATGTCCTGGGGACCATTCAGGCTTGTTCGCACATATATATATATATATATATATATATATATATATATATATATATATATATATATATGTCGTACCTAATAGCCAGAACTCACTTCTCAGCCTACTATTCAAGGCCCGATTTGCCTAATAAGCCAAGTTTTCCTGAATTAATATTTTTACTATAATTTTTTTCTTATGAAATGATATAGCTTCCCTTTTCACTATGTATGAGATCAATTTATTTTTATTGGAGTTAAAATTAACGTAGATATATGACCGAACCTAACCAACCCTACCTAACCTAACCTAACCTATATTTATAGGTAAGGTTAGGTTAGGTAGCCAAAAAAAGCTAGGTTAGGTTAGGTTAGGTAGGTTAGGTAGACGAAAAAACATTAATTCATGAAAACTTGGCTTATTAGGCAAATCGGGCCTTGTATAGTAGGCTGAGAAGTGAGTTCTGGCTACTAGGTACGACATATATATATATATATATATATATATATATATATATATATATATATATATATATATATATATATATATATATATATATATATATATATATATGTCGTACCTAGTAGCCAGAACTCACTTCTCAGCCTACTATGCAAGGCCCGATTTGCCTAATAAGCCAAGTTTTCCTGAATTAATATATTTTCTCTATTTTTTTTTCTTATGAAATGATAAAGCTACCCATTTCATTATGTATGAGGTCAATTTTTTTTTATTGGAGTTAAAATTAACGTAGATATATGACCGAACCTAACCAACCCTACCTAACCTAACCTAACCTATCTTTATAGGTTAGGTTAGGTTAGGTAGCCGAAAAAGTTAGGTTAGGTTAGGTTAGGTAGGTTAGGTAGTCGAAAAACAATTAATTCATGAAAACTTGGCTTATTAGGCAAATCGGGCCTTGCATAGTAGGCTGAGAAGTGAGTTCTGGCTACTAGGTACGACATATATATATATATATATATATATATATATATATATATATATATATATATATATATATATATATATATATATATATATATATATATATATATATATATATATATATATACTAGCTGTACCCGGCCACGCGTTGCTGAGCCATAGCAACCTTTCCCTGTCCTCCAGTCCTCTCCATCATTCCACCCTTCCCCATTCCCTAGTCCTCCCAACCATTCTTCTCTCCCCCGTCCCCTTGTTTTTCCCACCATCCCCCCACTCCACCGTCCCCTTGTCCTCCCCATCATTCCCCACCCCATTATCCCCTCATCCTCCCCACCATTCTCCCACTCCCCCATCCCCTCGTCCTTCCTACCATTGCCCCCTCTTCCTCCCTCACCATTCCCCACTCCTCTGTCTTCTTGTCCTCCCCACCATTATTTATTCCACCCTCCCCTCGTCCCCACCATCCCTAACGCCCCCATTCCTACTCTGCTCCCTCCACCATCCCCCACTCCCGTCCTCTCGTCCTCCCCACCATTCCCCACTTCCTTGTCCGATGCATTCCCATATGATCTGGTATTCCCTTCAGAAAATTGGGAACAACAAATAATCTGATGTTCCCATCACTGAAAAATAAGAACAGTGAAAAAACAAACAAATGAAAAACAATAGAATAATTAAAAAATAAACTATACTCATGAAATGAATGGTATGGTAAACAACACAGCTCAATTCCAACGCAATGTCCAACAAAATAATTAAATAAAAATGAAAATAAGTCTATGAAAATTCAATTTATCAATGCAATCGGAAACAGTGAAATGGAATCATAACATTTAGTATAGCATCTGTTGCTCTTGCGAGCAACAGATGGTGTTCTTTTAAAACAAATGTTTTTTTTTACCTGTCACAGGTGTTTTATCTGTATAGTAGGTATATAAAAGCATGTCACAGGTGAAGCATATATATATAGTAGGTATTTAAAAACATGCGCGTATTCGAATGGAACTTTGTGTCAAAATTTCAAAGCAATCGGTGAAGAATTTTCGGAGATTACAGTGTGTGTTGCTCTTACATCCAACAGATGGCGCTGTTTTACAAAAAAAAACATGTTTTTTCCTGTTACAGGTGAGGCATATATATAGAAGATATTTAAAAACATGCGTGTATGCAAATGGAATGTTGTGTCAAAATTTCAAAGCCATCAGGGAAGAACTTTCGGAGATTACAGCATGTGTTGCTCTTTTGTCCAACAGATGGCGTTGTTTAAAAAAAAAACTTGTTTTCCTGTCACAGGTGAGGCACGTATATAGTATGTATATAAAAATACGTGTTTATTCGAATGCATTGTTGTGTAAACATTTAAAAGCAATCGGTAAAGAGGTTTCGAAGATTTCACTCACGTGAAAAACACATGAAAAAAACAGTTTTTCAAAAAAATCATATTTTTCCCCATCACAGACGTGACATCTATATAGTATGTATATAAAAACCTGCTCGGATGCGAATGGAACATTGTGTGAAAATTTCAAAGCAATCGGTGAAGAACTTTCTGAGATTAGCGATTTTGAACAAATGAACATTTCCATTTTTATTTATTTGGATAGCATGTGCGTTCCTCTTACATGCAATAGATGGCGCTGTTTTCAAGAAATGCATAGTTTTACCTGTAACAGGTGTGGCATCTATACTTATACTTACGAAATGAACCGTATGGTAAACAACACAGCTCAATTCCAACACAATATCACACAAAATAATTTAAAAAAATTGAAATCTATGAAAATAAAATTTATCAATGCAATCGGAAACATTCAAATATTATTTGTGACATATTTAGTAAAGCGTGCATGTTGCCATTATGGGCAACAGATGGCGCTGTTTTTCAAAAACGCATGTTTTTACCTGTCACAGAGGTGGCATCTGTATAGTAGGTATATAACAAGACGTGCATGTTCGAATGGAACGTTGTGTCAGAATTTCAAAGCAATTGGTGAAGAACTTTAGGAGATTACAGTGTGTGTTGCTCTTACATCCAACAGATGGCGTTGTTTTTAATCTCAGAAAGTTCTTAACCGATTGCTACCATGACATTTACCGAAGGGGTTACATTGCTAAGCTATGCTGATGATCTAGCATTAGTCATTACGGGTCCTTCACTTCTAAATAAAGCTCAAGGTGCTTTAGATAAAGTGACATCTGCATGCAGTGTTTTAGGGGTAAAAATATCTGCACAGAAGTCTAAGGCGATGAGACTAGGTGGCAACACTCCAGACAGGCACCTACGCATTCAAGACATTAACCTTCAGTGGGTTACACAATATCGATATCTCGGAGTGTGGATTGATTTTAAAATGACATTCCATAAGCAAATTCAATATCTAAAGGAGAAAGCAAAGTCACGAATAAATAGAATGAGAGCAATCACAGGGCCCCGTCTAGGAGCGGGACACAGAGTGTTGAGAATGTTTTACATACACGCCGTTCGTTCCCTGGTTGATTATGCAGCGCCTGCCTTACTCACTCTTTCTCCTGGTCAGTGGGCAAACGTTGAGGTTCTTCAAAATGATGCATTGCGAGTCATTACAAGTGCTCCCAGCTGGACTAAAATACTGAACCTAAGACTAGAAACGAAGCTAACGTCGATTGAAATAAGGGTAAAGGGGATTGCTGCGTGCATGCTGACCAAGATATTGACTAGACCTAGAATCAGTTCACTTAAAGATATAATCACTGGAGCACTGACTCTGGACAGAAGAGCCTCCAATGGCAACAGGTGGACCCATTGTGCGATAAACGCCATCGATACTTTCGCTATGGCAAACACAGTCACTGAGAGGGGTGTCGACGACATACATGCAGACTTTGTTATACAAGCCCCTTGGGAATCTCTGCCAGTGGACTTTAAGATTATGGCTCTTGACGGAAAGAAGAACCAGACACATCCTCATCTGCTACGTCACATTGCACAGATGCATATAGAAGCAAACATGACATCCGACAGCTTCACTTACTTCACGGATGGGTCAGTGGACCAGCAGGGACTAGAAACCGGAGCTGCAGTTAAAGCAGGTAACTCTGTATATAGTTGGAGGCTCTCAAATGGGTGTTCGACTTTACAGACTGAGATGCTAGCCATTCAAAAGGCTTTGGAACATGCTCTTGCTGAACACCGACAACATGTTCTCATCCATACAGATTCGAGAACCGCCATTGAAACCTTGCAACAGGAACACATATGTGATAACATCCATCTGATCACAAATGTCTTATCATTCATGCACACACTCAAACGACAAGGCCGACGGGTACTTATCAACTGGGTGCCAAGTCATGTGGGACTATTAGGTAATGACATTGCAGACGAAGCTGCAAAACTTGCTACTAAGAGGAGAAATGTAGACATTTACATACCACAGAGTCTATCCCAGATGAAGAAAGTAATTCGAAACAGAGCAATGCGAATGATGTACAGTGACCACAACACAGCAGTTGCAACATCAGGATCTGCGGGTTGGTACAAGAATTCAACCAACTACGAACCACTTAGTTTGATGAAAGGGGTCAGTAGAACAACAGAAGTGCACTTACATCGCATCAGGCTTGGATACCCATGTGCATGGGAAATAGGCTTACAGGTTCCGGAAGCTGAGAGGAAATGTCAACACTGTGGAGAAATGCCCGACAGACCACTGGAACATTATTTAACACAGTGCACAGTTACAAACCCGTTAAGATTTCACCTTCGATTCAACAGAGCAGAGGAAGTTGTTAAACACATATGGCAAAATCTTACTGAAGCGACCATGCGAGTCATACATACTCATCCTCCGCCCAAGTAAAACAGAAACAAGCATCACTTAGTGGGCCAGCCAGAGGCTTAGGGCCCGTGCAGGATTATCCCTGCTAAAAAGGAAAAAAAAAAAAAAAAAAAAAAAAATTAACCGATTGCTTTGAAATTTTCACACAATGTTCCATTCGCATCAGAGCGGATTTTTATATACGTACTATATAGATGTCACGTCTGTGATGGTAAAAAACATGCTTTTTTGAAAAAATTGTGTTTTTCCATGTGAGAGAAATCTTCGAAACTTCTTTACCGATTGCTTTGCAATTTTGACACAACGTTGCATTTGAATAGGCGCATGTTTTTATAAACTTACTATATACATGCCTCACCTGTGACGGGAAAAACATGTTTTTTTTATAAACAGCACCATCTGTTGGACTTAAGAGCAATACACGCTGTTATCTCCCAAAGTTCTTCACTGATTGTTTTGAAATTCTGACACAACGTTCCATTCGAATATGTGCGTGTTTTTATATGCCTACTATATAGATGCCACACATCTGACAGGTAAAAACATAAGTTAAAGAAAAAACAGCGCCATCTGTTGAACGTAATAGCAACACACACACATACGTTATACTAAATATGTTATGATTTCCACTTCAGTGTTTCTGATTGCATTAATAAATTGAATTTTCATAGATTTTGATTTATTTTAATTTTAATTTAATTATTTTGTGTGACATTGTGTTGGAATTGAGCTGTGTTGCTTACCACACCGTTTATTTCGTAAGTGTAAGTATTGATGCCACATTTGTAAAATGTAAAAACATTCTTCTTTTTTTAAGAAACAGCGCCATCTATTGCACATAAGAGCCATGCACACTATTTTTTTTTTTTCTTCTTTTTAGCAGGGATAATCCTGCACGGGCCCTAAGCCTCTGGCTGGCCCACTAAGTGATGCTTGTTTCTGGATTACTAGGGCGGAGGATGAGTATTCATGACTCGTATGGTCGCTTCAGTAAGATTTTGCCATATGTGTTTAACAACGTCCTCTGCTCCGTTGAATCTAAGGTGAAATCTGAACGGGTTTGTAACTGTGCACTGTGTTAGATAATGTTCCAGCGGTCTGTCGGGCAATCCTCCACAGTGTTGACATTTCCTCTCATCTTCCGGAACCTGTAAGCCCATTTCCCATGCACATGGGTATCCAAGCCTGATGCGATGTAAGTGCACTTCTGTTGTTCTACTGCCCCCTTTCATCAAACTAAGTGGTTCGTAGTTGGTTGAATTCTTGTACCAACCCGCAGATCCTGATGTTGCAACTGCTGTGGTGTGGTCACTGTACATCATTCGCATTGCTCTGTTTCGAATTACTTTCTTCATCTGGGATAGACTCTGTGGTATGTAAATGTCTACATTTCCCCTCTTAGTAGCAAGTTTTGCAGCTTTGTCTGCAATGTCATTACCTATTAGTCCCACATGACTTGGCACCCAGTTGATAAGTACCCGTCGGCCTTGTCGTTTGAGTGTGTGCATGAATGACAAGACATTTGTGATCAGATGGATGTTATCACATATGTGTTCTTGTTGCAAGGTTTCAATAGCGGTTCTCGAATCTGTATGGATGATAACATGTTGTCGGTGTTCAGCAAGAGCATGTTCCAAAGCCTTTTGAATGGCTAGCATCTCTGTTTGTAAAGTCGAACACCCATTTGAGAGCCTCCAACTATATACAGAGTTTCCTGCTTTAACTGCAGCTCCGGTTTCATGTCCCTGCTGGTCTACTGACCCATCCGAGAAGTAAGTGAAGCTGTCGGATGCCATGTTTGCTTCTATATGCATCTGTGCAATGTTATGTAGCAGATGAGGATGTGTCTGGTTCTTCTTTCCTTCAAGAGCCATAATCTTAAAGTCTGCTGGCAGAGATTCCCAAGGGGCTTGTATAACAAAGTCTGCATGTATGTCGTCGACACCCCTCTCAGTGACTGTGTTTGCCATATCGAATGTATCGATGGCGTTTATCGCACAATGGGTCCCCTGTTGCCATTGGAGGCTCTTCTGTCCAGAGTTAGTGCTCCAGTGATTATATCTTTAAGTGAACTGATTCTAGGTCTAGTCAATATCTTGGTCAGCATGCACGCAGCAATCCCCTTTACCCTTATTTCAAGCGACGTTAGCTTTGTTTCGAGTCTTAGGTTCAGTATATTAGTCCATCTGGGAGCACCTGTTATGATTCGCAATGCATCATTTTGAAGAACCTCAACGTTTGCCCACTGACCAGGAGAAAGAGTGAGTAAGGCAGGCGCTGCATAATCAACCAGGGAACGAACGGCGTGTATGTAAAACATTCTCAACACTCTGTGTCCCGCTCCTAGACGGGGCCCTGTGATTGCTCTCATTATATTCATTCGTGACTTTGCTCTCTCCTTTAGATATTGAATTTGCTTATTGAATGTCATTTTAAAATCAATCCACACTCCGAGATATCGATATTGTGTAACCCACTGAAGGTTAATGTCTTGAATGCGTAGGTGCCTGTCTGGAGTGTTGCCACCTAGTCTCATCGCCTTAGACTTCTGTGCAGATATTTTTAGCCCTAAAACACTGCATTCAGCTGTCACTTTATCTAAAGCACCTTGAGCTTTATTTAGAAGTGAAGGACCTGTAATGACTAATGCTATATCATCAGCATAGCTTAGCAATTTAACCCCTTCTGTAAAGATCATGGTAACAAGGTTTTCCATAAGGATGTTAAAAAGACTAGGACTGAGGACTCCTCCTTGTGGAGTCCCATTCTCGTGCAAGTGGTAGTCCGACACTTGTCCTTGCAACTTTACTCTGGCATACCTGTGACTCAGGTAATCTTGAATCCATGCTAGTATTTTCCCCTTCACACCTTTTTTAACTAAGGTGTGTAGTATTGCTTGCGGGCTTGCAAGTTCAAATGCTTTTTCCAGATCAAGGAAGACCACTATAGCTGGACCCGAGTTAACTGTTCCTAGTAATGTTGCTATGCAGTTGGCAGTACCTACACCTCTAGTGAAGCCAAATATGTGTCTATGAAGGTCTCCAGTCTTCCTCAGGAGCCTATTTAGGACCATCCGTTCTGCAGTTTTACTAATGCATGATGTTAATGAAATGGGTCTGTAACTGCCAGGTTCTTTCGGCTTAGGAATCGGTATGATGTCTGCTTTCTTCCAAGAGGTTGGTAGTTTGCCTTGCTGCCAAGAAGCATTGATGACGTCCAAGATTCCTCGTTCTCCAGCAGGACCTGCATGTGTGATCATTGAGTAGGTAATGTTATCAGCACCTGGTGCAGTGTCCTTACCACCTTTTTTGGCTCTGCTTAGTTCCTGTTCGGTGAAGGGACAGTCACACTCGTCATGCATAGCTATGCCCTCACGAATGACTGTCATCCTCTCTTGTTTTAAGTGTACTTGCTGCCTTCGGACCATTGCAGGAAGCTGATATGAAGCTGTTCTTTCTGCAAAATGGAGAGCAAGTCTCTCAGCCTCCTGCAATGGTTGAATACATGCCTGTGGTCGGGCTGGACGACCTGATATAGTTTTAATCTGACCCCATATCTTGCCAAGACTACTATGCTCATTTAGAGTTTGACACCACTCAAACCATCTTGCCTCCTTTATTTCTCTAGAAACTCGTCTTGCTTCAGATATCACCGCTCGTAGCAGAGTTCTTCCTTCTGGTGTGGGGTTTCTCTTTAGATGTTTTCGGAAGATGTTGACTCTGTGGTTCTGTTCTTTAACTTCATTACTATAGAACCAATAGTTCTTTCGTTTTGTGTTACCTGTGATAATGATTGGAATAGCTTTGTTTGCAGCAGCTGCAACAGCCTCCTTGCAGATCGGTCTCGTGTATGTTCAAATCCTCAGGTGGCGTGTATGTTGCATACCATTTGTCAAGTACTGCTTGGTATACATTCCAATTGGCCTTTCCTAAATTCCACCGAGGCTGCGCAGGTGGTGTAGGAGGTCGTGCCAGGTTTAGTGTCGTGACAGTAGCATAGTGGTCACTGGTGATCACCGGGTCTACTTCCCACTTCGCCTGTTGCTGGAGTGCTGTTGAGATGAATGTAAGATCAAGGGAACCTCCTAGAATGTGAGTGGGTTCCCCAGTGTTGAGAAGCGTAATTTCAGGTACTTCACGCAGAGCTGCAGCTAAATGGCGCCCATCTGCATTGGCTGGCCCAGTTGCACCTAACTCTGGATGATGAGCATTAAAATCTCCAGCAATAATTACATTTTCCTGCGTGGCCAAGGCAAGCACTGCCTCTGCTTTTAGTTTACGTCTAGGGGGCTTGTAGACGTTGTATATGAGGAGCTCAAAATTAGCCATATTCACTGTAACTGCTAATACCTCTACTCCATCCCCACATGAAACTGAGTCTATTTTCTTGCTGGGTATGGTGTTTCTGACTAGGGTCATTAATCCTCTTTGTCTCCCCTGCTCATACGGTAGAACATAGTGCTGATAACCAGCCAATTTGAAGGATTTCGTGGCAGGGAAAAAGAGTTTCCTCCAAAACGATTAAATCTGCTTTCGTGCTGATTGCAGCCTCCTGAAGTGTGTGTCTTTTATTTCCAAGACCTTGTATGTTCCACTGCAGAATTCGTAATGGCCAGACGACGGGTTCGGTTGGTGTTGCTTGTTCTACTAGAACTCCTCCTCGGAATCGACCTCTATATTCTCCGCCTCGCAAGTCGTATCGCTGCAAATCGGACTACATTGACAGTTCGTGGTCAACCCCGACGTAGTTGGAATCTGTGCATAACTGTGGTCCATCGCTATGTTGTTGGAAGTGCTGCAGGTCGGACCGCATGGATTGTCCGTGGTCATCCCCGGCATTGTTGGAATCTGTGCATAACTGTGGTCCATCACTTTGTTGGTGGTATTGCTGCAAGTCGGACTGCATTGAATGCTCGTGGCCGTTTCCTGTGTTGGTGGAACCTGTGCATCACTGCTGGCCAATATGTCTTTGTTGGCGTTGCTGCATATCAGACTGCATTGGCTGTTGTTGTCTGTCTCCCGTGTCGGAAGAGTCTGTCGATCGTGGGTGGTCACAGCTTCTTGCAGTTGCGTTTGTGAATGTTGATGTTCCGGTGTCTTGACTATCCGACTGGTGTCGGTAGTCAGTATGTCCAAGTTGCGTTGGTTGTCCTCTCATGCTCCATCCCGTCGGAGACTGTCTATTTCTCGTGTAACTGTGGTCTGCTGCACGATCTTGTCCATTATCACACAAGTGATGTCTTGAGTCTGTTGCTGTGAGGCGTTCTGCATCATCTGTAGGCAATTGATAATGGTCTCTGCCATGATCTTCACGATGGTTTTCAGCTGGACCTCGGTAAAACTGTATAGCTGGTGAGGAGATTCCGAAAGTAAGTGTTTGCTGCTCTTTTGCACTTGCTGTACTTCTGCAACACTTTCGTGTAATGTCTGATTCGGAATTAACAGATTCGGGAAATTTTGCTCTGTGAGAGTGAGTGGCTGTTGTGGCTGTGCACGAGTGTTCCAGACGTTGGTGTTGGTGGATGTACTGCTGGTCAGTGTGTTGATCCTGGCCTGAGCTGTCTGCACTTTCTGTTTCCGTGCAGAGCAGGTTGTGCTCCAGGCATGATGTTTGCCTCCACAATTTGGACATTTGGCTGTTGTGGTCTGGTTTGCCTTGTGCTTGGCAATACAGTCTTTGGTTGGATGTCTCAGGCTGCACACTCCGCATCTCTCCTGTCCTGTGCAGCGTGACTGATGGTGGCCGTATTTCTGACTCCTGAAGCAGCGTAGGGGTTCCGGGACGTATGGCCTCTGTCGGTAAGTCCCCCAATTTCCAAGACCAAAAGTTTCTGGCACATGTCCCAAGACGGTCACCAGAACCTGACGCGTCGCTGCCTTGTCTACTTTTGTGCGGCAACGTTCCGCATTCAGGATTTGCTTGTGTTCTAGAACCGGATCCAGGGGAAAGTCGAGTGGGTATCCCAAAAGCACGACTCGTGTGCGTCTTTCTGAAGGGTCCAGCTTTACCAAGCACACAGGTTTCCCCTGCAGGACTCTTACCTTCTCTAAGTAATGTGCAGTCTGTTGGTCTTGAGGTGTCATTATTATTTCCCCCATCAGGTTGACTGTAATGGAAAGTTTGAGCTCTGGTTGTTCTTTTTCCAACGCCGTTACTACTCCATATGCTGTAGGAAAGTGCTCTGTCTGCATGATCTTGAATTTTGGAAGATGTGCAGAGGCTGGCGATGTCTGGTGTGAGACTGGTGGTGTCCTCCCCTGTCTCATACTGCTGTCCTGCGGCTGGGCTGTGGAGAGAGGAACAATGGCTGACACTGGCTGGCGTGAAACCGGTGGTGTCCTCTCCTGACTCATACTGCCGTCCCGCGGCAGCGTTGCGGACAGAGAAGCATTGACTGACACTGGCTGGCGTGTGACTGACGCTGTCCTCGCTAGGTCCATTACGTCCGCTGACTTGCTGGTAGAAGCAAGTGGTAAAGCCTCGATAGCAGTTTTCTTTGGTGCCTGCTGCACATCGGTCCACCGTCCCTCCTCGTCCGAAAGCTGCTTCCATTCCCTCTTGCGCTGAGCCTTCCCCATGGCTCTCTTCACGTAGTGAGAACCGACTCAAACCACCGGAGCAGCAGGCGACACGTCCTCACTGCACGTTAGCTCAGGAGCAACTCCCATGCACACTATAATAAATATGTTACGATTCCATTTCAATCTTTCCGAATGCATTGACAAATTATATTTTCATATATTTTGATTTATTTTCATTTTGATTTAGTTATTTTGTGTGATATTGCATTGGAGTTTAGCTGTGTTGTTTACCATACCGTTCATTTCGTGAGTATATGTATAGATGCCACACACCTGTGACAGTAAAAACATGCATTATTGAAAAACAGCGCCATCTATTGCACGTAAGAACAACTCATGCTATACTAAATATGTTACGATTAGATTTCAATGTTTCCAATTTCATTGATAAATTGAATTTTCATAGATTTCGAATTATTTTCATTTTGATTTAATGTTTTTGTGACACTGCTTTGGATTGAGCTTTGTTGTTTACCATACCGTTTATTTTGGGAGTATAGTTTATTTTTTTTATTTCTTCATTGTTTTTCATTTCGTTTTTTAATTGTTTTTCTTATATTTCAGTGATGGGAACATCAGATCATTTGGGAATGCATCCGACGAAGGAGTGGGGAATGGTTGGGAGGACGAGGGGACGGGAGTGGGGGATGGTACTGAGGACGATGGGACAAGGGAGGGGGTAATGGTGGGGGGACGAGGGGACGGGGGAGTTAGGGATGGTGGGGACGAGGAGACAGGGGAATGGAGAATGATGGGAAGGACCTGGTTGATGGGGTTCTGGGAGTTCTTCTACTCCCCAAGCCCGGCCCGAGGCCAAGCTCGACTTGTGAGAGTTTAGTCCACCAGGCTGTTGCTTGGAGCGGCCCGCAGGCCCACATACCCACCACAGCCCGGCTGGTCCGGCACTTCTTGGAGGAATAAATCTAGTTTCCTCTTGAAAATGTCCACGGTTGTTCCGGCAATATTTCTTATGCTTGCTGGGAGGACGTTGAACAACCGCGGACCTCTGATGTTTATACAGTGTTCTCTGATTGTGCCTATGGCACCTCTGCTCTTCATTGGTTCTATTCTACATTTTCTTCCATGTCGTTCACTCCAGTACGTTGTTATTTTACTGTGTAGATTTGGTACTTGGCCCTCCAGTATCTTCCAGGTGTATATTATTTGATATCTCTCTCGTCTTCTTTCTAGTGAGTACATTTGGAGGGCTTTGAGACGATCCCAATAATTTAGGTGCTTTATTGCGTCTATGCGTGCCGTCAAGGACAAGGAGACAGGAGAGTGGGGGATGGTGCAGAGGACGAGAGAACAGGGGAGAGGAGAATGATAGGGAGGCCGGGGGGAAAGGGAGAGTGGGAGATGGAGGAGAGCACGAGGGGACGGTGGAGTGGGGATTGGTTAGAAGGATAAGGGGATGATGGAGTGGGGGATGGTGGGGAGGACACAGGGAAGGGGGAGGGAGGACGAGGGGACGGGGAAATGGGGAATGATTGGGAAGACGAAGGGACAGGAAAGTGAGGAATGGTTGGGAGGACGAGGGAGGGGGAACGGTCGGGAGGACTGGGAGACCAGGGAAAGGTTGCTGTGGCCGGGTACAGCTAGTATATCGTCATATATATATATATATATATATATATATATATATATATATATATATATATATATATATATATATATATATATATATATATATTATGACGGAAAATAAGGGATGGTATCGCAGTCTCTCCAAGGTAGATGGAATGCCAGTCATATAAATGAAGAAAGCAAAAAAGGTGAAACAATTAGACTGCAAGTTGAACTTCACTGTGTGAAAACTATAGGATAAAGCCCCAAAGAGAAGAAACATTTAAAATAGTTTACTTAAATGAAAATCACTTTAACATAAAAAAAAAATAATATTCAAAACTTGGCTATATTCTAAGTATGCAAAATGAACAAGACAAACAAACAATCAAATTTACTTTACGTTAATGTGCAAATAAAATATTGCGCGGGAATACTGTGAGCCAGACTGAATAACTCTGTTACCATACCAAGATATGTCAACAGGTCTACTCAGTAGAGCACTCAGGAGTAATCTGAATCGTAGTGGGCTAGGTAGCCCTATATATACACGACGACGGCCTTGCAGGTGGCGCTGCTAGCTTTTCTAACTATGAACCAGCTCGCTTTTAACTGCTTGTTTGAGATGGCGTGAGCTCCCAGCGATCCAGGTGAGGTGGGGGTGATGGGCAGTGGTGTAGGGGGGAGACTGGTGGTTCTGTCTAGACGTCTGGAAAGTAGTTGTTGTTGTTGCTGTGGTTGCAGTTCTAATATATGGACGTGATATGATAGAATAGGTGATGATGGAGCAGGTCGAATCTCTTCCTAGAGAGATTATCGTGACAAAATATATATATATATATATATATATATATATATATATATATATATATATATATATATATATATATATATATATATATATATATATATATATATATATATATATATGTCGTACCTAGTAGCCAGAACGCACTTCTCAGCCTACTATGCAAGGCCCGATTTGGCTAATAAGCCAAGTTTTCATGAATTAATTGTTTTTCGACTACCTAACCTACCTAACCTAACCTAACCTAGCTTTTTCGGCTACCTAACCTAACCTAACCCATAAAGATAGGTTAGGTTAGGTTAGGTAGGGTTGGTTAGGTTCGGTCATATATCTACGTTAATTTTAACTCCAATAAAAAAAAATTGACCTCATACATAATGAAATGGGTAGCTTTATCATTTCATAAGAACAAAATTTGAGAAAATATATTAATTCAGGAAAACTTGGCTTATTAGGCAAATCGGGCCCTGAATTGTAGGCTGAGAAGTGCGTTCTGGCTACTAGGTACGACATATATATATATATATATATATGTCGTACCTAGTAGCCAGAACGCACTTCTCAGCCTACTATGCAAGGCCCGATTTCCCTAATAAGCCAAGTTTTCCTGAATTAATATATTTTCTCTAATTTTTTTCTTATGAAATGATAAATCTACCCATTTCATTATGTATGAGGTCAATTTTTGTTATTGGAGTTTAAATTAACGTAGATATATGACCAAACCTAACCAACCCTACCTAACCTAACCTAACCTATCTTTATAGGTTATATTAAGTTAGGTTAGGTAGCCGAAAAAGTTAGGTTAGGTTAGGTAGGTTAGGTAGTCGAACAAACATTAATTCACGAAAACTTGGCTTTTTAGGCAAATCGGGCCTTGCATAGTAGGCTGAGAAGTGCGTTCTGGCTACTAGGTACGACATATATATATATATATATATATATATATATATATATATATATATATATATATATATATATATATATATATATATATATATATATATATATATATGTGTGTGTGTGTGTATATCACGAAAATAAACACGTGATTAAGAATGTGACAATGTCAGACCACGGAGGAAAATGAAACAGGAATTTCCTTAAGTACTTTCGTATATTAAATACATCAATACATCTTCAGAAGGAATATATATATATATATATATATATATATATATATATATATATATATATATATATATATATATATATAGTGCGTTCTGGCTACTAGGTACGACATATATATATATATATATATATATATATATATATATATATACATATATATATATATATATATATATATATATATATATATATATATATATATATATGTCGTATCTAGTAGCCAGAACGCACTTCTCAGCCTACTATGCAAGGCCCGATTTGCCTAATAAACCAAGTTTTCATGAATTAATTGTTTTTCGACTACCTAACCTACCTAACCTAACCTAACCTAACTTTTTCGGCTACCTAACCAAACCTAACCTATAAAGATAGGTTAGGTTAGGTTAGGTAGGGTTGGTTAGGTTCGGTCGTATATCTACGTTAATTTTAACTCCAATAAAAAAAAATTGACCTCATACATAATGAAATGGGCAGCTTTATCATTTCATAAGAAAAAAAATAGAAAAAATATATTAATTCAGGAAAACTTGGCTTATTAGGCAAATCGGGCCTTGCATAGTAGGCCAAAAAGTGAGTTCTGGCTACTAGGTACGACATATATATATATATATATATATATATATATATATATATATATATATATATATATATATATGTCGTACCTAGTAGCCAGAACTCACTTCTGAGCCTACTATGCAAGGCCCGATTTGCCTAATAAGCCAAGTTTTCATGAACTAATATATTTTCTCTAATTTTTTTTCTTATGAAATGATAAAGCAACCCATTTCATTATGTAAGAGGTCAATTTTTTTTTATTGGAGTTAAAATTAACGTAGATATATGACCGAACCTAACCAACCCTACCTAACCTAACCTAACCTATCTCTATAGGTTAGGTTAGGTTAGGTAGCCGAAAAAGTTAGGTTAGGTTAGGTTAGGTAGGTTAGGTAGTCGAAAAGCAATTAATTCATGAAAACTTGGCTTATTAGGCAAATCGGGCCTTGCATAGTAGGCTCAGAAGTGAGTTCTGGCTACTAGGTACGACATATATATATATATATATATATATATATATATATATATATATATATATATATATATATATATATATATATATATATGTCGTACCTAGTAGCCAGAACTCACTTCTCAGCCTACTATTCAAGGCCCGATTTGCCTAATAAGCCAAGTTTTCCTGAATTAATATATTTACTATAATTTTTTTCTTATGAAATGATAAAGCAACCCTTTTCTCTATGTATGAGGTCAATTTTTTTTTATTGGAGTTAAAATTAACATAGATATATGACCGAACCTAACCAACCCTACCTTTTTTTTTTTTTTTTTTTTTTTTTTTTTTTTTTGAGATATATACAAGAGTTGTTACATTCTTGTACAGCCACTAGTACGCGTAGCGTTTCGGGCAAGTCCTTAATCCTATGGTCCCTGGAATACGATCCCCTGCCGCGAAGAATCGTTTTTTCATCCAAGTACACATTTTACTGTTGCGTTAAACAGAGGCTACAGTTAAGGAATTGCGCCCAGTAAATCCTCCCCGGCCAGGATACGAACCCATGACATAGCGTTCGCGGAACGCCAGGCGAGTGTCTTACCACTACACCACGGAGACTGTTAAACCTAACCTAACCTAACCTATATTTATAGGTAAGGTTAGGTTAGGTAGCCAAAAAAAGCTAGGTTAGGTTAGGTTAGGTAGGTTAGGTAGACGAAAAAACATTAATTCATGAAAACTTGGCTTATTAGGCAAATCGGGCCTTGAATAGTAGGCTGAGAAGTGCGTTCTGGCTATTAGGTACGACATATATATATATATATATATATATATATATATATATATATATATATATATATATATATATATATATATATATATATATATATATATATATATATATATATATATATATATAATGTCGTACCTAGTAGCCCACTTTTCAGCCTACTATGCAAAGCCCGATTTGCCTAATAAGCCAAGTTTTCATGAATTAATTGTTTTTCGACTACCTAACCTACCTAACCTAACCTAACTTTTTCTGCTACCTAACCTAACCTAACCTATAAAGATAGGTTAGGTTAGGTTAGGTAGGGTTGGTTAGGTTCGGTCATATATCTACGTTAATTTTAACTCCAATAAAAAAAATTGGCCTCATATATAATGAAATGGGTAGTTTTATCATTTCATAAAAAAAAATTAGAGAAAATATGTTAATTCAGGAAAACTTGGCTTATTAGGCAAATCGGGCCTTGCATAGTAGGCTGAGAAGTGCGTTCTGGCTACTAGGTACGACATATATATATATATTTTTTATTAAAAAATAATAGGGGTGGTAGGAGAGGAAAAGATTAAAGTATTCAGTGAGAATCCACAAGATCTTCTCTGAACACTATTTATTTTCTTCTTCGAGGATGTGGGCCCCTTTAATTAAACCAGTGGTGGTACCTCTAAAAATATATATATATATATATATATATATATATATATATATATATATATATATATATATATATATATATATATATATATATATATATATATATGTCGTACCTAATAGCCAGAACGCACTTCTCAGCCTACTATTCAAGGCCCGATTTGCCTAATAAGCCAAGTTTTCATGAATTAATGTTTTTTCGTCTACCTAACCTACCTAACCTAACCTAACCTAGCTTTTTTTGGCTACCTAACCTAACCTTACCTATAAATATAGGTTAGGTTAGGTTAGGTAGGGTTGGTTAGGTTCGGTCATATATCTACGTTAATTTTAACTCCAATAAAAAAAAATTGACCTCATACATAGAGAAAAGGGTTGCTTTATCATTTCATAAGAAAAAAATTATAGTAAATATATTAATTCAGGAAAACTTGGCTTATTAGGCAAATCGGGCCTTGAATAGTAGGCTGAAAAGTGAGTTCTGGCTACTAGGTACGACATATATATATATATATATATATATATATATATATATATATATATATATATATATATATATATATATATATATGTGTGTGTTTACTAGTTGTGTTTTTACGGGGGTTGAGCTTTGCTCTTTCGGCCCGCCTCTCAACTGTCAATCAACTGTTTACTAACTACTTTTTTTTTTTTTCCACACCACACACACACACCCCAGGAAGCAGCCCGTGACAGCTGACTAACTCCCAGGTACCTATTTACTGCTAGGTAACAGGGGCATTCAGGGTGAAAGAAACTTTGCCCATTTGTTTCTGCCTCGTGCGGGAATCGAACCCGCGCCACAGAATTACGAATCCTGCGCGCTATCCACCAGGCTTCGAGGCCCCCTGTGTGTGTGTGTGTGTGTGTGTGTAAATCACGAAAATTAACACGTGATGAAAAATGTGACAGTGTCAGACGACGGAGGAAGAATTGAAACAAGAATATCCTTAAGTACTTTCGTATATTAATACATCTTCAGAAGGAATGATTTACAAGTCAAGTATTGGACATATATATAGGCAGGAGAGAGAGGTGACGTTAGGTGAGGTACAATGAAAAATGAATGGGAATTAGGTGGATACAAATAAGAGCCGCATAAGAACTGCAGATGAAACACAGATGAATTTGTAGCCAAACTTAATGATCAAGTCACCTCTATAAAATTTACTATGGAGACTGTAATTGATAAATGTTTGCCATTCCTAGATGTACTTATTCATAGGGAAGATTTTTCACTAAAGTTTAGTGTCTACAGAAAACCTACGAATAATTTATCTTATGTTCATTATTTCTCAGGGCATAGATACAATGTGAAAAAAAATAAATTTTTTCTTCAATGTATCTAAGAGCTCTTCGGATTGTGAGTCCAGAATTCTTAGATGAAGAGTTTAAGAATATTGATTCTATTGGTCTTAAGTTTTGTTACCCACTGAGTTTTTTGGAAGTTTGCCGTAGCAAAGCACGTCGTACATATTATAATAATTTATGCTGTGAAAAAATTCGCCCAAAGAATGTGTTATGTTAACCATATTTCTCTGGGTTTGAAAATATGGTCAAGGTCTTGAAACTTTTTGATATACATGTATTGTTTAGCTACGAAAATATTGTTGATAAGCTATTAGTTAGGAACAGCCCTCGTAGTGATAATTGTGTCATTTATAAAATACCTTGTAAAGACTGTAATAGATTATATGTTGGGCAAACATCTAAAGATTTGAAATGTAGAATTTCGCAACATAAATACTCTGTAAGACATGGCCAATTGTCTAATGCTTTGTTTGTTCATTTTGTCAGAAAGTGCTCACCAAATTGATTGGGAGATGTCTTCTTCAATAACGAATTGTAAAAGCACTTATAACAGGAATATAATTGAATCTGCTTTAATACAGATTACAAAAGAATGTAATTTGAACATTAGCAGTGGTTTATAGAACTTAGATCCATTTTTGATAGATCAATTAAAGAGCGATTTGAGTAGGATCATTGATACACATTTGTCTCACTAATTCATTGTAATTATTTACTATCTTATGCTAGTATTATCCATGTGTGGGCCTGTTGGTGGGTATAAATAGGAGCTGCATCGCATTGAAGGCCTTCTGCAGTTCTTATGCGGCTCTTATTTGCATCCACCTAATTCCCATTCATTTTTCATTGTACCTCACCTCACTTCACCTCTCTCTCCACCCTATATATATATCCAATACTTGACTTGTAAATCATTCCCTCTGAAGATGTATTAATATACGAAAGTACTTAAGGATATTCCTGTTTCAATTCTTCCTCTATTGATAATTTTATACAAATTAGGTTGTTATTATTTCAAACTAGATTTAGCATATCAGTTACAATTTTATTTGAAACTATTTGAGTTTCGAATAATATGGACGTTGAGATTTTCCTTTTTAATAGTTTTAATAGTTTAATAGTCCAACAAACAGAGGGGTAGTTGATAAAACAGATGTTTAAATGAGCTAGCACCAGAGACCAGACTTAGCCACATGGCTGGCCTGCAGTAACGAGCTTTAGGTCATCAGGAACCTATTTTGACGATCATAACATCTGGGGGGGGGAGGGGGGGCCCTTGAGGTGCCAATCATATGCAAATGTATCGATCAATTAAACTCTCTCTTTCTAGCAGTTCTGTTAAACGCCTCTGATGCAGAATGGCGTTAAATGACAATTGAAATGAGTTTGTAGGTGGTTTGGTTGTTATAGAAGCTTGAATGTGAGAGATAAGGAGATGGTTTAAGAGGGCTGGTGTTGGGAGGTGTTAGGGGCGAGGCCAGGGGGCAGCAGCAGCAGCGTCCAGCCATCCCCCTCAGTCGCTTGCCAGCGCTCATCCACAGTGTGTGTGTGTGTGTGTGTATTAGTCTCTCGTCTCTCTGTATCTCTCTCTTTCTTTATATATCTTCTGTATCGACCTGACACCGAGTACATCCATCAACTGCCCTAATTGTGCGTGTTGAACCAATGGCTCCCACCACTGCTCCGTCATCAAGTGAAGCCTTGTCGACCCAGACTCCACCCAGCCACGCGCCCACCCCAGCTGCCTTATCTTCCAAGTTTATGCAGGTAATACTCTCTTGTGTTGATCTCTGGTGTTGCATGATGCTGCACGGTAGTCACTGGGCGTGACTGCTGGTGAAGACTGCCTTCTGTGCAAGTGTCTACCACCGAAGCCGGTCGCCGGAGGAAGGTGTGCTTAGGAATTAATTAGACAATTCAGTGGAATATTTAAAGTTTCACAAAAATATATCTATATCTAATATATACTATTATATATATTATTTATCTATTTATACTATTAATCAAGTGTATATTTAATTCAATTATATTTTTGTTAAATATAAATTAAACCTAACGAATGTGGATCTGTCGGATGTAGTGAGGACGGGCTTATTCCAGCTTAATTATATAAGCCTTTAACCTTGGCGAGAAGAGTCGGGATAAAGCTTTGGAAATTAATAATTTAGGGTGTGTGAGTTGGGGGAAGAGTGCCAAGCTTGGCACGGCTTCCCGCACAGCTGATCCACCACGTGCTCGCCGGCAAGCTGCCAGTTTCCCTATTAAACCTCTGGTTTTATAAACTTGTAATATCACCGGGTTCTTGCTGTAAAATACTCTCGCTGAAGCTTCTCGTAATTGCACATGGACGACGTGTAATATTGACTGGGATAGTAGGTCAATATTACACACACACATAGGGTGAGGCATGTGATGCAGGGGTTGCCAAATTGCTGACTCGCATTCATTTTTGGCAGCGAAGTATTCGTAAAGGTTTAAATCGAAGGAGGAGGTGATGGCATGCACACTAGGCCTAAAAATATTTGAATGGGTTTGTGTGGGATTTATTTTTGTATGTGTTTTTTTGGGGGGTGGGGGGAGGATATGAAGCCTCGTGGTGACGGCAGGGACCGGCTAGTAAGGTTTCTCCTGATGTCTGCAGTCTGAACACACCCACCCGCGCCCAGCTGATCGCCGTCACCCCCACCCCCCCCTCCCTCGTCTACTATGCCACTCCCCCTCTCTCTACAGTCCAATCCTCCCTTCCAACTCCTGCCCTTTTCTCATCCCCACCCAGTTTATTTTTCAATTATATATCCTTCTTAACCTTATCTTTCCCAGTTTCTACCTATTTATTCTCTTCCACCACCACCCCCCCCCCCCACTCCCCTTCTTTTCCGGTGTCCTTCCTTCACTTATTTTCTTCCCCCTTCCTTTTTTTTTTGAGGGGGCGGGGGGAGAAGTGCAGGTGAAGGAAAATGTTATGAAATGTTAAATATATAGTTATGATAAGAGGCGGCCTGTGCCCCGTCCTGATGTCATGTGCTAAGTTTGCTCTCTTGTCACGGAGCTGCGGTTGTTTGTGAAGTTCATTTCCTGCATTTCATCATACGAGTATGTATGATGAAATGCATCCATCAGTCCTGGTGCAGCGTCTGGTGTGACTGATGAGGCCAATCCCAGAGTGGCAGTCCATCCCACACTGAACACAAACAGTCCGATTCTAGTCTGTCTTCCTGGCTACCGGCTTTCCTTCTCTGTCTCTTTGCCTCCGATTTCTTGGCAAGTGACTTCTCGAACTTGGAGAGACCTCGTTGAACGAGTATGTATAGATACGTTCATGTATCTATACATCTACACTATCTACACATGTATCTACACATGTAGCGTTCACCCATGCTTATGTACAGGTTTTGATTTTATTTCACTCTTTTTTTATGTATTTTTCGGGTCTGTTTCAACTTGGAATTTTGTAGTATGGAGCTTGAGTTGCAGCTGTGGGGGTGGGGCTGGTACTGTGAGGGCGGGGGGTAGGGCTGGTACTGTGAGGGCGGGGGGTAGGGCTGGTACTGTGAGGGCGGGGGGTAGGGCTGGTACTGTGAGGGCGGGGGGTAGGGCTGGTACTGTGAGGGGGGGGGGTAGGGCTGGTACTGTGAGGGCGGGGGGTAGGGCTGGTACTGTGAGGGGGGGGGGGTGGGGCTGGTACTGTGAGGGCGGGGGGTGGGGCTGGTACTGTGAGGGCGGGGGGTGGGGCTGGTACTGTGAGGGCGGGGGGTAGGGCTGGTACTGTGAGGGCGGGGGGTAGGGCTGGTACTGTGAGGGGGGGGGGGGTAGGGCTGGTACTGTGAGGGCGGGGGGTAGGGCTGGTACTGTGAGGGGGGGGGGGTAGGGCTGGTACTGTGAGGGGGGGGGGTAGGGCTGGTACTGTGAGGGGGGGGGGTAGGGCTGGTACTGTGAGGGGGGGGGGGTGGGGCTGGTACTGTGAGGGCGGGGGGTAGGGCTGGTACTGTGAGGGGGGGGGGTAGGGCTGGTACTGTGAGGGGGGGGGTGGGGCTGGTACTGTGAGGGCGGGGGGTGGGGCTGGTACTGTGAGGGGGGGGGGTAGGGCTGGTACTGTGAGGGGGGGGGGTAGGGCTGGTACTGTGAGGGCGGGGGGTAGGGCTGGTACTGTGAGGGCGGGGGGTAGGGCTGGTACTGTGAGGGCGGGGGGTAGGGCTGGTACTGTGAGGGGGGGGGGTGGGGCTGGTACTGTGAGGGGGGGGGGGGTAGGGCTGGTACTGTGAGGGCGGGGGGTAGGGCTGGTACTGTGAGGGGGGGGGGTGGGGCTGGTACTGTGAGGGCGGGGGGTAGGGCTGGTACTGTGAGGGGGGGGGGTGGGGCTGGTACTGTGAGGGGGGGGGTAGGGCTGGTACTGTGAGGGCGGGGGGTAGGGCTGGTACTGTGAGGGGGGGGGTGGGGCTGGTACTGTGAGGGCGGGGGGTAGGGCTGGTACTGTGAGGGGGGGGGGTGGGGCTGGTACTGTGAGGGCGGGGGGTAGGGCTGGTACTGTGAGGGCGGGGGGTAGGGCTGGTACTGTGAGGGGGGGGGGTAGGGCTGGTACTGTGAGGGCGGGGGGTAGGGCTGGTACTGTGAGGGGGGGGGGTAGGGCTGGTACTGTGAGGGCGGGGGGTAGGGCTGGTACTGTGAGGGAGGGGGGTAGGGCTGGTACTGTGAGGGCGGGGGGTAGGGCTGGTACTGTGAGGGCGGGGGGTAGGGCTGGTACTGTGAGGGCGGGGGGTAGGGCTGGTACTGTGAGGGCGGGGGGTAGGGCTGGTACTGTGAGGGGGGGGGGTAGGGCTGGTACTGTGAGGGGGGGGGGTAGGGCTGGTACTGTGAGGGCGGGGGGTAGGGCTGGTACTGTGAGGGCGGGGGGTAGGGCTGGTACTGTGAGGGCGGGGGGTAGGGCTGGTACTGTGAGGGCGGGGGGTAGGGCTGGTACTGTGAGGGCGGGGGGTAGGGCTGGTACTGTGAGGGCGGGGGGTGGGGCTGGTACTGTGAGGGCGGGGGGTAGGGCTGGTACTGTGAGGGCGGGGGGTGGGGCTGGTACTGTGAGGGCGGGGGGTAGGGCTGGTACTGTGAGGGCGGGGGGTAGGGCTGGTACTGTGAGGGCGGGGGGTAGGGCTGGTACTGTGAGGGCGGGGGGTAGGGCTGGTACTGTGAGGGCGGGGGGTAGGGCTGGTACTGTGAGGGCGGGGGGTAGGGCTGGTACTGTGAGGGAGGGGGGTGGGGCTGGTACTGTGAGGGCGGGGGGTAGGGCTGGTACTGTGAGGGCGGGGGGTAGGGCTGGTACTGTGAGGGCGGGGGGTAGGGCTGGTACTGTGAGGGCGGGGGGTAGGGCTGGTACTGTGAGGGCGGGGGGTAGGGCTGGTACTGTGAGGGCGGGGGGTAGGGCTGGTACTGTGAGGGCGGGGGGTAGGGCTGGTACTGTGAGGGAGGGGGGTGGGGCTGGTACTGTGAGGGCGGGGGGTAGGGCTGGTACTGTGAGGGCGGGGGTAGGGCTGGTACTGTGAGGGCGGGGGGTAGGGCTGGTACTGTGAGGGCGGGGGGTAGGGCTGGTACTGTGAGGGAGGGGGGTAGGGCTGGTACTGTGAGGGCGGGGGGTAGGGCTGGTACTGTGAGGGAGGGGGGTGGGGCTGGTACTGTGAGGGCGGGGGGTAGGGCTGGTACTGTGAGGGCGGGGGGTAGGGCTGGTACTGTGAGGGCGGGGGGTAGGGCTGGTACTGTGAGGGCGGGGGGTAGGGCTGGTACTGTGAGGGCGGGGGGTAGGGCTGGTACTGTGAGGGAGGGGGGTAGGGCTGGTACTGTGAGGGAGGGGGGTAGGGCTGGTACTGTGAGGGCGGGGGGTAGGGCTGGTACTGTGAGGGCGGGGGGTAGGGCTGGTACTGTGAGGGCGGGGGGTAGGGCTGGTACTGTGAGGGAGGGGGGTAGGGCTGGTACTGTGAGGGAGGGGGGTAGGGCTGGTACTGTGAGTGGGGTTGGTGATGTGGGGCTGGTACTGTGAGAGGGGGGGGGGTAGGGCTGGTACTGTGAGTAGGGTTGGTGATGTGGGGGTGGGGCTGGTACTGTAAGGGGGGAGGGGTAGGGGTAGGGGTAGGGGTAGGGGTGGTACTGTGAGTGGGGTTGGTGATGTGGGACTGGTACTGTGAGGGGGGGGGTAGGGCTGGTACTGTGAGGGGGGGGGTAGGGCTGGTACTGTGAGGGGGGGTAGGGCTGGTACTGTGAGTGGGGTTGGTGATGTGGGGCTGGTACTGTGAGGGGGGGGGTAGGGCTGGTACTGTGAGGGGGGGTAGGGCTGGTACTGTGAGGGGGGGGGTAGGGCTGGTACTGTGAGTGGGGTTGGTGATGTGGGGCTGGTACTGTGAGGGGGGGGTAGGGCTGATACTGTGAGGGGGGGGTAGGGCTGGTACTGTGAGGGCGGGTAGGGCTGGTACTGTGAGTGGGGTTGGTGATGTGGGGCTGGTACTGTGAGGGGGGGGGTAGGGCTGGTACTGTGAGGGGGGGTAGGGCTGGTACTGTGAGGGAGGGGGGTAGGGTTGGTACTGTGATTGGGGTTGGTGATGTGGGGCTGGTACTGTGAGGGGGGGTAGGGCTGGTACTGTGAGTAGGGTTGGTGATGTGGGGGTGGGGCTGGTACTGTGAGGGGGGGGTAGGGCTGGTACTGTGAGGGGGGGGTAGGGCTGGTACTGTGAGGGAGGGGGGTAGGGCTGGTACTGTGAGTGGGGTTGGTGATGTGGGGCTGGTACTGTGAGGGGGGGTAGGGCTGGTACTGTGAGTAGGGTTGGTGATGTGGGGGTGGGGCTGGTACTGTGAGGGGGGGGTAGGGCTGGTACTGTGAGTGGGGTTGGTGATGTGGGGCTGGTACTGTGAGGGGGGGGGGTAGGGCTGGTACTGTGAGTAGGGTTGGTGATGTGGGGCTGGTACTGTGAGGATGGGAGTGGGGCTGGTACTGTGAGGATGGGAGTGGGGGTGGTACTGAGGAAGTTGGGCTAGTACTGTGGGAGTGGGGATGAGGTGGGGCTGGTACTGTGGGAGTGGGGATGGGGTGGGGCTGGTACTGTGGGAGTGGGGATGGGGTGGGGCTGGTACTGTGGGAGTGGGGATGGGGTGGGGCTGGTACTGTGGGAGTGGGGCTAGTACTGAGGAAGTTGGGCTGGTACTGTGGGGATGGGGGTGGTACTGTGGGGGTGGTCCTGTGGAAGTGGGGCTGGTACTGTGGGAGTGGGGCAGGTACTGCGGGAGTGGGGCTGGTACTGTGGGAGTGGGGCAGGTACTGCGGGAGTGGGGCTGGTACTGTGGGGGGTGGGGCTGGTACTGTGGGAGTGGGGCTGGTATTGTGGGAGTGGGGCTGGTACTGTGGGAGTGGGGCTGGGAATGTGGGAGTGGGGCTGGTACTGTGGGAGTGGGGCTAGTACTGTGGGAGTGGAACAGGTACTGTGGGAATGGGGCTGATACTGTGGGAGTGGGGCTGGTACTGTGGGAGAGGGCTAGTACTGTAGGAGTGGGACAGGTACTGTGGGAGTGGGGCTGGTACTGTGGGAGTGGGGCTGGTAATGTGGGAGTGGGGCTAGTACTGTGGGAGTGGGACAGGTACTGTGGGAGTGGGGCTGGTTCTGTAAGAGTGGGGCTGGTAATGTGGGAGTGGGGCTGGTAATGTGGGAGTGGGGCTAGTACTGTGGGAGTGGGGCTAGTACTGTGGGAGTGGGGCAAGGTACTGTGTGATTGGGGCTGGTACTGTGGGAGTGGGACAGGTACTGTGGGAGTGGGGCTGGTACTGTGGGAGTGGGGCTGGTACTGTGGGAGTGGGGCTGGTACTGTGGGAGTGGGGCTGGTACTGCGGGAGTGGGGCTGGTACTGTGGGAGTGGGGCTGGTAATGTGGGAGTGGAGCTGGTACTGTGTGATTGGGGCTGGTACTGTGGGAGTGGGGCTAGTACTGTGGGAGTGGGGCAGGTACTATGGGAGTGGGGCTAGTACTGTGGGAGTAGGGCTGGTATTGCGGGAGTGGGGCTGGTACTGTGGGAGTGGGGCTGGTATTGCGGGAGTGGGGCTGGTACTGTGGGAGTGGGGCTGGTATTGCGGGAGTGGGGCTGGTACTGTGGGAGTGGGGCTGGTACTGTGGGGGTGGGGCTGGTACTGTGGGAGTGGGGCTGGTACTGTGGGGGTGGGGCTGGTACTGTGGGAGTGGGGCTGGTACTGTGGGGGTGGGGCTGGTACTGTGGGAGTGGGGATGGTATTGCGGGAGTGGGGCTGGTACTGTGGGAGTGGGGCTGGTATTGCGGGAGTGGGGCTGGTACTGTGGGAGTGGGGCTGGTACTGTGGGGGTGGGGCTAGTACTGTGGGAGTGGGGCAGGTACTATGAGAGTGGGGCTGGTACTGCGGGAATGGGGTTGGTACTGCGGGAGTGGGGCTGGTACTGTGGGAGTGGGGCTGGTATTGCGGGAGTGGGGCTGGTACTGTGGGAGTGGGGCTGGTATTGCGGGAGTGGGGCTGGTACTGCGGGAGTGGGGCTGGTACTGTGGGGGTGGGGCTGGTACTGTGGGAGTGGGGCTGATACTGTGGGAGTGGGGCTGGTTCTGTGGGAGTGGGGCTGGTACTGTGAGAGTGGGGCAAGGTATTGCGGGAGTGGGGCTGGTACTGCTGGAGTGGGACAGGTACTGTGGGAGTGGGGCTGGTACTGTGGGGGCTGGGGCTGGTACTGTGGGAGTGGGGCTGATACTGTGGGAGTGGGGTAGGTACTGTGGTTGTGGGGCTGGTACTGTGGGGGTGGGGCTAGTACTGTGGGGGGTGGGGCTGATACTGTGGGAGTGGGGCTGATACTGTGGGATTGGGGCTGGTACTGTGGGAGTGGGGCTGGTACTGTGAGAGTGGGGTAGGTACTGTGGTGGTGGGGCTGGTACTGTGGGGGGTGGGGCTAGTACTGTGGGAGTGGGGCTGATACTGTGGGATTGGGGCTGGTACTGTGGGAGTGGGGCTGGTACTGTGGGAGTGGGGCTGGTACTGTGGGAGTGGGGCTGGTACTGTGGGGGATTTGGCTGGTACTGTGGGGGATGGGGCTGGTACTGTGGGGATGGGGATGGGGCTGGTATTGTGGGGATGGGGATGGGGCTGGTACTGTGGGGATGGGGCTGGTACTGTGGGGATGGGGCTGGTACTGTGGGAGTGGAGCTGGTACTGTGGGGATGGGGCTGGTACTGTGGTAGTGGGGCTGGTACTGTGGGAGGTGGGGCTGGTACTTTGGGAGTAGGGCTGTTACTGTGGGGGGTGGGGCTGGTACTGTGGGAGTGAGGCTGATATTGTG
This sequence comes from Procambarus clarkii, assembly GCF_040958095.1. Lineage (NCBI taxonomy): Eukaryota > Metazoa > Arthropoda > Malacostraca > Decapoda > Cambaridae > Procambarus > Procambarus clarkii. The sequence goes on along the minus strand of NC_091159.1, from coordinate 9,675,147 downwards.
CGAGTATGTTGATACTGTGGGAGTGGGGTTGGTGTTGTGGGAGTGGGGCTTCTTGCTCTAGCATTTGGTATTCTAACATTTGCATCATATTCCACACAGTGGGGGGGGGGGCTTGGTGCTGTAGTGTGGTGTTCACTGGTTGTGTTCAGGGCGTCGTGGTGTTCTGAATTGTTTGGTCATATAGTGGACGGTGTTTTGCTGCTGCTCTCACTGCCTTGTCGTGTACTTCTTGTAGTGTTTGCACGTTAGTTTGCTTTAAGGTATGTAGTGGTACTGCAGGTTATTGGGGATGCGCCTTGCAAGTCATGTATAGGTGTTGCCTTTTGTTCGTGCCAAGGTTGCAAAATCTTCTCAGTTTGTCTAATGCTGTTTTGGCTTTATTCCGTCAATTATGTTCATTTGTATTCCAGTTTTATTGATTTCGATAGTCCCAGTATTCTACCTACATTCGTACGTTGGATTCAGAGGTTGTTAAGGATACTAGGCTTTGCATTTCCTGTTACAGTGTTTGCAACTTTTGTTTGTACTTGTTTTCCATTGATTTTCGTAGTCGCTCATGAATTCTATTGCCACCTTGGTGGTGTTGGTCAGTAACGTCTCTGCTTGTCCTGGTTGGCAGATTGTCCTCCACATAAAATGTTCCCCCATATTGGGGAGGAGGCAGGTCAGTTGTGGATGTGTTGACAGACTGGGGTAATAGGCAACTTCCCTGTGGTACTCCACTACCAACTCGATTACGTCACCCTAAGTAACGTTACGTAACACCATTGGCAGTTACGTTAAGTAACTGCCAATGCTGAACTTAGTTGTTGTGTTATCTATGAAGCTGCATAGTGTGGCGGTGAACCCGTGGAAGCCCTAGTTCAGGAACCCGGTGTACCTGGACGCCCTTTGAGTGTGTCCAGGTACAATCCAGGTGTGTGCCAGACTGTCAACAGCTTCAAATAAATCTCTGCGCTGTATTACATTGCTCTATTTTTATACTTGGCACCACTCCCACCATACAGTATGGGAGGTGTGTGGGAGGGTGGGAGTCTGTGTGGTACCTCCGGATCACCCCTCCCCCATATGTCTTGTGTGTACGCTACTTGCACTATTGTAGCCTATTAGTATTCCATGATTGTCTAGTGGATAGAAAAGCTAATGACTTTTTCATTAATATATAGGTCCATAAAGAGTGTTGTAACGGGATGAGAACTTAATACATCTTGAAGTCATTGTTTCTATCGCTTTAATTCCCTGTCTTCCTCGTTTATTCCTCATCTTCCATGCCCTTTACGAGTGTTTGAGAAGAGCTTGATCAGTAACGTGGAGGGACTCGCTGCCGGTACCATTGCTAGAAGGCCACACATGGTTTTTGTTCTAAGGAAGAACTTAAGATTCTGAGCGGCCATCAGCTCAAATCATTGCTGTGTTGTGAGGCCGAGCACATGAGTGCCGGCTGTCCCATCTAGGTGTGGTTGGTCTCATCACAGTTCCCTCCACTCACGTCCACTACACGCTGCGGTCGCTACTATGATGGGCGTCATACTTCGCCGCCTCCACATTCCTCATGAGGTCGAACTGATGTCAACGCCACCGAGGCTTCGGCTCTACTGCGGAGGTCGTCGTGGCGAGCAAGTTGAGCGGCTGAACAGCATCGCCTGAAGAATCGCCAGGGCCCCCCTCCCCTTTCCCCTTCCTACTACCTGAAGACGGTCGATGATATCCTGGTATCAGGTGGGTCGGGTATAGGGGGAAGTACTTCATCTATTGTATACGTCCTACCTTGAGGTTACCTTGAGGTGCTTCCGGGGCTTAGCGTCCCCGCGGCCCGGTCGTCGACCAGGCCTCCTGGTTGCCGGACTGATCAATCAGGCTGTTGAACGCGGCTGCTCGCAGCCTGACGTATGAGTCACAGCCTGGTTAATCAGGTATCCTTTGGAGGTGTTTATCCAGTTCTCTCTTGAACACTGTGAGGGGTCGGCCAGTTATGCCCCTTATGTGTAGTGGAAGCGTGTTGAACAGTCTATAATTCAGAACAGTCTATATAACAGTCCTGTGTATAATTTATTGATTAAATCGTACCGTTGGGTTACCTCAACATGCCCTGAAATGGGACGGACCCCACAGCCTGACGGAGTACAGAGGGGAAGGTGTTCATGGATAATAATTTCTTCTGGGGTTTCTCGATAAAAATATATTGCGCTATACATAGCTTTCCCCCCCCCCCCCCCACTACTGGAGGCCACGGGCACTGACAGGATGGACATTGGGGGGGGGGGTGAGAGGGTGAATATAGCTGTCTCAAGGCTGTCTGCTTGTCATGGGGGATTTATTGCGAATTGACAGTGCAAACCGGTGAAGTCGGGGGGGGGGGGAGGGGGGAGGGGAAGAGAGAGACAAATGTATTATAAAAGGCAGTGCGAAACTCATCCTTTTTGAGAGCACAGAACTAATCTATTACCTTGTTTAAAGTCTTTACCTGGTTAATGCCATCTCTGGTCTCTTGGTGAGGTGAGGATGAGGAGTGAGTGTCGGGTGTGAGGGGCAGTGATGCCAGTCTCATCCTTCTGACCATCAAGTAGCCGTTACAGTAGACGGTGGCACCTGACCCTGGGTACTGAACGACCACCAGTAACAATTACGAGCAACGTGCACAACATTATATCAAGGCGAGTGTTATCAAGGCGAGTGTCGCAAGTAACTACGGCGACGAATATATTTTTAAGAACGCTTCATTTTTTACCCAAACCGAGAATTCGTCAGCCCGGAACACTCGCCAAGATTCCTTGCGTCTCGATATTCACATTAAATAAGCCGCACATTTTTGTGGCCAGAATTATCAATGTGATGCACTCCAAACATCTAACGTCAAAGTTAGATGTTTGTGATACAAAGCCGAGACTTGAAGTTACTGTTGGTCAAAATTATTCGCTGCATGGGTGTTACTTGGAAGTTTTTTCCTCTGGTTTCTGACTGTTGTTAAACTGATGTTTCTCTGGGTGTTTTTAAATCAAAGTTGGCTAAGTTTTAATTACATTTTTTTTGTATTTAATTATTGTGGCCTTTTTATCTGTTATAACAGCCCTCCTACTATGGGTTTCAGCGTGTTACATGGGTCTTTGTCTAGATAAGAAAGAATTGTGAGATTAATAGAGAAACTGCGTTAAAATTTCTTTAATGACAATATGACGCTCGTACCATTAAGGTGTTCGTTATTTGAGGTCAAAACAGTATTACTTCCCCCTGCAGCGACCGTCCGAGTGGTTGTGATGTAAAACTTAAGCAAATCGAGCCATTTTTTGCATAACTTTGCATGTTTCTTGCCATAAGATAGTAGGATTGTTGACCCGGCTGTAGTGTTGTCCGCACCGGGGGGCGCAGCCCTCCGGCAGTTTTTGAGTTGGCGTCATGGAGACCCCCCCCCCCACCTATTTGCCGTACGGAGACTATAGGCCTGGAGTTCTCTGGCCGAGCGCCGTATCTTGCGGTGGAAGTCATTCTGTTGGATATGCTCTGCGTTCGAGTGTCTGATGTATTTGGTATACAGCTGCTAACGACCCACCGAGCACTTGTCAAGTTCCACTCCCCGTCTGTCTATCGTGACTTCGTGGCCCGGTATGATGGGCGTTTGTTTACCCTCCCGGGTGACGGTGGTACCGTCACTGTCTTGGACCGCTGCTGCACCCTCGCGTATGTGGCGCTGCATGGGGTCCCGTGTTAATCTAATGAAGACCTGCTTCGGCGTTATTTTGGGAACTTTGGGACCGTGGTTTCCCTACGGTTGAATAACCTCTCTTCCGGCAGGTGGCGAGGGGTCTCGTGTGGTACCCGGACCCTCGCCCGGCGTCTCAAGTTGCCTGTTCCATCTACTGTTACGTTGATGGGCTACACATTGCGTGCCTTTTCCGCAGGGCAGCCCAGGATATGTTTTCGTTGTGGACTTGAGGGGCACCAAGCGGCGGCCTGTACTGGAGTAGCGGCTGCACCTGTGAACTTGTTTAGGGAGGAGGATTTTACCCCGTTGGTGGCTCAAGACCTTTCGCCTTGTGATGGTGTGGGTGGGGAGGCTTCCCTACCGTCTGCTGACCCGATGGTGTTACCAGGTTCCTCGGCTTGTGTGCCCGTGAGTCCGGGTGGTGGTGTGTGAGGTCCCGCCCCCACAGTCGGCCTCATCGCTTCAGCAGGCTCGCAGGCTTCCTCGCCTCTACCAGCTTCTTCTCTTCTGCAGGAGCGTGCGTCTCTGCGAGCTCCCTCACCTGTGCTGGCCTCTTTCCTTCCGCCAGCTCCACCTGCTGTCTCCGGTTCCGGTGTCCCCTGTGGAATGTGGCCTCGTGCCCCATGTCGTCGAGGCTGCTGTACTGCGGGGTCGTGCTTCCCGCGTCGTGGGGCAGACTGCCGACGGCTCTTCTCGGGTGCCTCATGCTGGGGGCGACATCTCCGACGACCAACGACCAGTCTCGAAGCGTTCTCGGACGGATAGGAGTGTGTCGCCTCCTTCTGAGTGGGCTGTGGAATGTGTTGATGAGGACTAAGAGGGCTCATCCTCTGTGGAGTGCATGGTGCTGATGTGGCTCCGGCGGGTGGCTTGGACCCTAGTGTGGACCCTGTTGTTAGGGTGGGGGCCGGTGCGGGGCCCTTGGTTCCTGCTTCGGGTGCCTCGCCCGCATCCGATTGTTCCGGTCCATCGTGGAGGTGGTTTCCCTGCCGTCGATGCTGGTGATTATAATGGGTTGGTAGTGGTCCTGAAGAAGGCTGCTCGTCCGGCAGGCTCAACGCCTCCGCCCCTTGTTTCGTCGGCGGCGGTCTTGCCGCCTCTCTAGTCTCCACCTTCGTCCTCGATGTCCTCTGCTCGGGGGCGACCGCCTCCGCCTGGGTCTCCGCCTGATATAATGGTTTCGGATTTCATGAGGCGCCCGCGGCGTCATGGGGATGGCCACCATACCAAGCGGGAGTGGATGGTTTGGGATGCTTATGTTAACACGTATCCGATGATAGATTACCCTCACATGTATGGGGGGTTTTGATTATGAGTGATTTGCTCCTGTTGCACCTGTTCCCTATGTGTTGCGGTGTTTGTGTTTGTGTGTGTGGTTGTGGGGTGGGTGGTTGCGTGTGTGTTTGTGTGTGTGGTTCGGGTTTGTGTTCTCGGTTCCTGCGTGTTCCGGTTATGTGTTTGTGTGCGTTGGGTTATGTGTGGCCCTTCTGACTTGCTGTGTGTGTGGGTCTGATTTGTATTTCCAGGCCTGTTTATGTTTGTGTGTTTATGTGTATAATGTACTTTTCATGTGCCCAGTATTGGATTGTTTTCGGACTTCCTTTCTGTATTCTTTTCTGTACTTCTTGCTTTCTTCCCGTTTGTCTTTATATTCTGTGTCCTGTACATGGTTCACGGCTATTTATGATTTGGTTTTATCCTTCCTGTCTGTTTCATGTTCTCTGCCTGTTCTTTATTGTTCTTATTTTGTATGCTCTGTGTTTATTTTATAAATAAAAAAAAAAAATCCCCCTGTAGCGACCGTCCGAGTGGTTGTGATGTAAAACTTAAGCAAATTGAGCCATTTTTCGCGTAACTTTGCATGTTTCTTGCCATAAATAATAGATGGTAGGATTGTTGACTCCTGGGTAGTTGGGATTGTAGACGCTCTACTGTGTATGTACTTGGTAAACTGTTGACTGTAAACTGGCATGACTTCCATAGTGAAGGGCCTGGCATGTCTTGGAGAACTAATATTTATAATGTTCAGCTTCTGTATAGAATTCCCCTAAAAGGCTCAGTAAACATTTTTAAACTCTAGTAAACATCTATATAACATTTTTCACAATTTTGTACTTCTTAATTTTGCTTATGTGGTGAAAGTATAATGATAAGGAAGGTGGAGGTTCGAATACGAACTGTTGCAACGATGGGGAGGAAGGGAAAGACTTACAAGGTTATAATAAGGAAGGATTAAGGCTCACCCCCCCCCCCCCGAAAGAGTTAAATATCACGAGAAGAGTTGCATAACTGTGGAATAAATATAGTGAAGGCAGCAGGTGGCACGCCCACCTTGCTGACGTAACGTGCGCTCGGAAGCTGAGGTTGAGAGGAGAGGGAGGAAATTATTAAGGGGAAAGCACCAAGCCATTATGACTATAAAGCACGTGGAAAGGATACGGATTTGGGATGGGATGGGGGGGGGGGGAAGGCATGGTGCCCAATCACTTGTTGGACGGTCGGAAATTGAACGCCGACCGGCATGAAGCTCTACCGTTGCTCTACCGTCCACCCCTGAGGTTGAGAATATATTATAGCAATGGAATGGGATTGAACTCTCCGGTCTTCCCAGACACACTCACTACCCATTGTACCATGTGATGCGAGACAAGTATCACGACCAGATAGAAGATAAGCTTGCTATATTTTGCAAAACATGATAGTTGTTGATTTGTAAGTTTTCAAAATTATTTAACCCAATGTGAGTTTGAATTGGTAGATACTTTGGTACAAGGATTTTAATGTATTAAACATCCCATGTTGGTACAAAGGGAGAGAAAACTTAACTGGATGGGTGATGACGGGGTCTTTATGGGATAGGTGTGTGTATACTCACTTAGGTGTGCTTGCGGGGGTTGAGCTCTGGCTCTTTGGTCCCGCCTCTCAACTGTCAATCAACTGGTGTACAGATTCCTGAGCCTACTGGGCTCTATCATATCTACATTTGAAACTGTGTATGGAGCCAGCCTCCACCACATCACTGCCTAATGCATTCCACTTCTTAACTACTCTGACACTGAAAAAGTTATTTCTAACGTCCCTGTGGCTCATTTGGGTACTCAGTTTCCACCTGTGTCCCCTGTTCGCACACCACCCATGCTAAACAGTTTATCCTTATCTACCCTGTCAATTCCCCTGAGAATTTTGTAGGTAGTGATCATGTCTCTCCTTACTCTTCTGTCTTCCAGTGTCGTGAGGTGCATTACTCGCAACCTTTCCTCCGAACTCATGCATCTTAGTTCTGGGACTAGCCTGGTGGCATACCTCTGACCTTTTTCCAGCTTCGTCTTGTGCTTGACAAGGTACGGGCTCCATGCTGGGGCCGCATACTCCAGGATTGGTCTTACATATGTGGTATACAAGGTTCTGAATGATTCCTCTCACAGATTCCTGAAGGCTGTTCTGATGTTAGCCAGCCTTGCGTATGCTGCAGATGTAATTCTTTTTATGTGGGCTTCAGGAGACAGGTTTGGTGTGATATCAACTAATAGATCTTTCTCTCTGTCTGTTTCATTAAGTACTTCATCTCCTATTCTGTATCCTGTGTCTGGCCTCCTGTTTCCTCCGCTTAGTTTCATTACTTTGCATTTACTCGGGTTGAACTTTAGCAGCCATTTGTTGGACCATTCATTCAGTCTGTCTAGGCCATCTTGTAGCCTCCTACTATCATCCTCTGTTTTAATCCTCCTCATAATTTTTGCATCATCAGCAAACATTGAGAGGAACGATTCTATACCCTCTGGGAGATCATTTACATAATCATAAATTATTTACATAATTTCAAGTTCTGTCCCCTGCGGGATTCCATTGGTGACGTCTCACCAGTCTGAGACCTCACCCCTCACAGTGACTCGCTGTCTTCTGTTACTTAGGTACTCCCTTATCTAATGGAGTACCTTCCCTTCCACTCCTGCCTGCATCTCCAGCTTTTTCACTAGCTTCTTGTGTGGTACTGTGTCAAAGGCTTTCTGGCAATCCAAAAAATGCAGTCTGCCCACCCCTCTCTTTCTTGCCTGATTTTTGTTGCCTGTTCGAAGAATTCAATTAATCCTGTGAGACAGGACTTGCCATGATGATGCTGTGTTACAAAGTTTTTTCGCTCCAGATGTTCACTAGCTTTTTTCGCATAATCTTCTCCATCAGCTTGCATGGTATGCAAGTTAGGGAGACTGGCCTGTAGTTCAGTGCCTCCTGTCTATCCCCCTTCTTGTATATCGGTTCTACATTAGCTGCTTTCCAAATTCTTGGCAGTTCCCCTGTTACCAGTGATTTGTTATACTGCCTGCCACTATGTTATACTGCCTGCCAGCACTATGCCTGCCACTCTCCACTGTGGAGAGTGGCAGGCATAGTGCTTCTGCTCCCTTCTTTAGTATCTAAGGGGAGATTCCATATGGGCCTATAGCCTTTGTCACATCTTGTCACAGCCTTTGTCACATACACTCACACACACACACACACACACACACACGACACTGGAAGACAGAAGAGTAAGGGGGGACATGATCACAACCTACAAAATCCTCAGGGGAATCGACCGGGTAAACAAGGATGAACTATTCAACACTGGTGGGACGCGAACAAGGGGACACAGGTGGAAGCTGAGTACCCAAATGAGCCACAGAGACGTTAGAAAGAACTTTTTCAGTGTCAGAGTAGTTAGTAAATGGAATGCATTAGGAAGTGATGTGGTGGAGGCTGACTCCATACACAGTTTCAAATGTAGATATGATAGAGCCCAATAGGCTCAGGAATCTGTACACCAGTTGATTGACGGTTGAGAGGCGGGACCAAAGAGCCAGAGCTCAACCCCCGCAAGCACAATTAGGTGAGTACACGTGTGTGTGTGTGTGTGTACTCACCTAGTTGTGTCTGCAGGATCGAGCATTGACTCTTGGATCCCTCCTTTCGAGCATCGGTTGTTTACAGCAATGACTCCGGTCCTATTTCCCTATCATACCTGGTTTTAAAATTATGAATAGTATTTGCTTCCACAACCTGTTCCTTAAGTGCATTCCATTTTCCCACTACACTCACGCTAAAAGAAAACTTCCTAACATCCCTGTGACTCATCTGAGTTTCAAGCTTCCACCCATGTCCCCTCGTTCTGTCACTATTCCGTGTGAACATTTCGTCTATGTCCACTCTGTCAATCCCTCTGAGTATTTTATACGTTCCTATCATGTCCCCGATCTCCCTTCTTTTTTCTAGTCTCGTAAGGCACAGTTTCCTCAGGCGCTCCTCATACCCCATTCCTCGTAGCTCTCGGACGAGTCTCGTTGCAAACCTCTGAACTTTTTCCAGTTTCTTTATATGCTTCTTCAGATGGGGACTCCATGATGAGGCGGCACACTCTAAGACTGGCCTCACGTAGGCAGTGTAAACCGCCCTAAATGCCTCCTTACTTAGGTTTCTAAATGATGTTCTAACTTTTGCCAGTGTAGAGTATGCTGCTGTCGTTAACATATTTATATGTGCCTCAGGAGATAGATTAGGTGTTACGTCCACACCCAGGTCTCTTTCTCGCGTCGTCACAGGTAGGCTGTTCCCCTTCATTGTGTACTGTCCCTTTTGTCTCTTATCTCATAGTCCCATTTTCATAACTTTACATTTGTTCGTGTTGAATTCCAGTAGCCATTTCTCTGACCATCTCTGCAACCTGTTCAGGTCCTCTTGGAGGATCCTGCAATCCTCATCTGTCACAACTCTTCTCATCAACTTTGCGTCATCCGCAAACATCGACATGTAGGACTCTACGCCTGTAAACATGTCGTTAACATATACAAGAAATAGAATTGGTCCCAGCACCGATCCTTGTGGTACTCCACTTGTTACTGTTCGCCAGTCCGACTTCTCGCCCCTTACCGTAACTCTTTGGCTCCTTCCTGTTAGGTAGTTCCTTATCCATGCTAGGACCTTTCCCCCCACCCCCGCCTGCCTCTCGAGTTTGAACAGCAGTCTCATGTGCAGTACTGTATCAAAGGCTTTTTGGCAGTCCAGAAATATGCAGTCCGCCCAACCATCTCTGTCCTGTCTTATCCTCGTTATTTTATCATAGAATTCCATATGGTTTGTTAGGCACGATTTCCCTGTCCAGAACCTATGTTGATGTTTGTTCACAAACCTAACGTTCAAACCTAATGTGTGTGTGTGTGTGTGTGTGTAGAGGGCTGCCAGATTGAGTGTGTACACGGGTTTGGGGAATGGGGAGTAAATGGGTTGTATAAGGTGTGACAATAGAATGACTCGCCTTGTGTGCTGTGAAGATGCAACACCAGAGTACACTAGGTAGCTTACTCCTGAAAGGAGTTCTTTCAGGAGTAAGTACTACACCCCCCCCTTAATCTCAGTCCACCCCCCCCCCCTCTCCACCTCCATCCACCCCCTCACCTCTAAATACAGGCATTGAAGATGGGTAAACAAATGTAAACGCTGGTCGCATCTGGCGATTCGAGGCCTGGCGGAAACCTCCCTCCCTTCCTTCCTCCACGCTCCCTTGTCCGTCCGTCCGTCCGTCCGACCCCCTTTTCTGGTCAGACCCCTCAGCGTGACCAAGACCCCTGCATCTGATTTCGTGGCCTCCAAGAGCTAGTATTGGTCCAGACACCATGAGGAGAGTGGGTGCCACACTACCTTTGATATAATTTAACACTTGACACCGGACTATCGCAGGTAAACTGTCCAAGCCACAACACCTGACAACGGTGACTACGGGTTGTGTCTACAAGTATCAAATAGTTGCAATGGTGCAGTAGCAGGTCCCTCAGGAGTAAGAGCGGAGGCTTCTCCATACTTACACGGAAAGGAGCGGAGGCTTCCACACTGCAGTCTACACTAAGGAAACCAACATAGGAATGTGCCTCAATGCCAATAGTGACTGCCCAGACAGGTACAAGAGGAGTGTTGTCAATGCTTACGTGGACCGTGCTCTCAGCCACAGCTCAGGATGGAAGCAAGTCGATGAAGAACTCCATAGGATAAGGCAGGTCCTAGTCAACAACGGCTTCTCTGATGGTTTTTGTTGAAGACATCTTAAGAAGAAAGGCAAAATGCCATGCAACCTCTGAAGAGTCAACTAACACAACACATGTACCCTCTATTAGACTATTTTACAGGAACTTCTTCTCGACAGCTCATAAAATGAAGGAAAGGGTCCTGAAAGATATTGTTGATAGGAACGTTATCCCTACAGACAAAAAACAGAAAATACAATTGACGATTTACTATAAAACCAAAAAAACAGCCAACCTACTCATGAAAAATTCTCAGACACAAAGCAGAATGTCTTGAAAGAGACCAACGTCGTCTATGCCTTCAAATGATCACTTGGGGACTGCAAGCCTCAAAGAACTCAGTATATAGGCAAGACAACCACGTCTTTTTCCAGGTGATTAACAATGAATAAACAACAGGGCTCCATAAAGGAACATATAATCTCCTCTCACAAACAGACCATCACCAAAAAAGTCTTAACAAATAACACATAAATCATCGATAGGTACAGCGGTAGCAGGCGGCTCGACATCTGCGAGGCACTACACATCAAAAAGTCAACACTAGCAATCAACAGCCAATTAATGCACAACTATATTCTACCCACTTCAAGACTCCGAACCAAAATAGAAGCATCAAGAGGAAGAATGGGCCAATAGGCCCTCTGCAGTTACTTCCATTCTTATGCTCTCATATCAAATTAATACCCATTGTTTCGTGTTCTGTCTTGTGTTGGTCAAAAGTTTGTTCACCTCATCCAAAACTGTTGCATCATATCACCTCACCCAAATGTGAGTATAAGTATGATGGATAAGCTGTTTAGTGTTAGTATATCTCTGTTTAGTGTTTTCAGGTTACAGTTGTGTGTGTAAACTAAAGTCTTTGAAAATGTAATAAGTTATTACGAAACGCTTTCAAACGTCGTGTCAGACTTGAAATAAAAATTAATTTTGAAGAATTGATTTTTCAATTACCATCGACAGTAAAAAGAAACATAAGAAATATTGAGAAAGTTCGTGTTAGAATTATTAATCTCACTTTTTCGGTCATATTTAACAACATATGTTTACAAGAAAGACTGCTACCAAAATATACACATATATATATATTGTGACGATAATCTCTTTCAAGAGAGATTGAGCCTGCTCTTCCCTACTTAAAGTTACGTCAATTCTACAAGTACAAGATGCTACATTCAAGATACGTCACCGGTAGCACAAAACGTTTTGACCAGGAGGCAAAACGTACCCAAGATCCCCCCCTACTCCACACACCCTCCATGCAGGCTCGTCGTCAACCAGCAAACAACCCATCCCAGCCTGCCTGCTCCTGATTGGTGACTCGCCGACCGTGCACCTGCACACTGCACCTCAGCGCCATCTACCTGAGTCGACGTCTGAGCCTGACCAGCTTTCAACTTCAGAATATTCTTTGTGCTCTTAGAGTTGACATCTCTCTCTGGCATACTAAGCTCTCTGGCTTTCGTATACTAAGGGAGGTCTCAGCTAAAGCCAATATTCTCAGCAACATTTCTCCATTATAATATTTAATCTATTGTGTTTTTGCATTTATCTTTGTCATTTTATTGCATTAGTCATTTACCCGAGATTTGTCTTTATTTTCATTTATGTTTAAAGTAAACATATTAAAGTTTCATTGTTCATACTTTGTGTTTTACGTGTTCCTCCCTCTAACTTACCACAGACAACAGGCAAGCAGTCTATCTTTTTTTTGTAAGTGTGACCAGGCATTGACACCTGCCATTGGAGGACTGCCGAACATCTATACTCCAACACTTTCCCGTCACAACATATATATATATATATATATATATATATATATATATATATATATATATATATATATATATATATATATATTTTTTTTTTTTTTTTTTTTTTTTTTTTTTTTTTTTTTTTTTTTTTCATAGGAAGGGAGTACCACCTCTAGCTGGAAGAAGGGGGACCCATAGCCTCGGAGGAAACCACGCATAACGCATTAGAGGGAATGTTTAGATCCCCTCCAATACAGTTTCTGTGTGCTTTTCTCCTACCACCCCCTTCCTTGAATATTTTTTGTGCTTTATTATGCATTTGATGGTTACAAGATATACATGGGTTGATACAAAAATAATATATATATATATATATATATATATATATATATAGGTACGACATATATATATATATATATATATATATATATATATATATATATATATATATATATGTCGTACCTAATAGCCAGAACGCACTTCTCAGCCTACTATTCAAGGCCCGATTTGCCTAATAAGCCAAGTTTTCATGAATTATTGTTTTTTCGTCTACCTAACCTACCTAACCTAACCTAACCTAGCTTTTTTTGGCTACCTAACCTAACCTTACCTATAAATATTGGTTAGGTTAGGTTAGGTAGGGTTGGTTAGGTTCGGTCTTATATCTACGTTAATTTTAACTCCAATAAAAAAAATTGACCTCATACATAGAGAAAAGGGTTGCTTTATCATTTCATAAGAAAAAAATTATAGTAAATATATTAATTCAGGAAAACTTGGCTTATTAGGCAAATCGGGCCTTGAATAGTAGGCTGAGAAGTGAGTTCTGGCTACTAGGTACGACATATATATATATATATATATATATATATATATATATATATATATATATATATGTCGTACCTAGTAGCCAGAACTCACTTTTTGGCCTACTATTCAAGGCCCGATTTGCCTAATAAGCCAAGTTTTCCTGAATTAATATATTTTTTCTAATTTTTTTCTTATGAAATGATAAAGCTACCCATTTCATTATGTATGAGGTAAATTTTTTTTTATTGGAGTTAAAATTAACGTAGATATATGACCGAACCTAACCAACCCTACCTAACCTAACCTAACCTATCTTTCTAGGTTAGGTTTGGTTAGGTAGCCGAAAAAGTTAGGTTAGGTTAGGTTAGGTAGGTTAGGTAGTCGAAAAACAATTAATTCATGAAAACTTGGCTTATTAGGCAAATCGGGCCTTGCATAGTAGGCTGAGAAGTGCGTTCTGGCTACTAGGTACGACATATATATATATATATATATATATATATATATATATATATATATATATATATATATATATATATATATATATATATATATATATATATATGTCGTACCTATTAGCCAGAACGCACATCTCAGCCTACTATGCAAGGCCCGATTTGCCTAATAAGCCAAGTTTTCATGAATTAATATATTTTCTCAAACTTTTTTCTTATGAAATGATAAAGCTACCCATTTCATTATGTATGAGGTCAATTTTTTTTATTGGAGTTAAAATTAACGTAGATATATGACCGAACCTAACCAACCCTACCTAACATAACCTAACCTATCTTTATAGGTTAGGTTAGGTAGCCGAAAAAGTTAGGTTAGGTTAGGTAGATTAGGTAGTCGAAAAATAATTATTTCATGAAAACTTGGCTTATTAGGCAAATCGGGCCTTGCATAGTAGGCTGAGAAGTGCGTTCTGGCTACTAAGTACGACATTATATATATATATATATATATATATATATATATATATATATATATATATATATATATATATATATATATATATATATATATATATATATATATATATATGAATGAAAACTCACACCCCAGAAGTGACTCGAACCCATACTCCCAGAAGCAACGCAACTGGTAACTACAGGGCGCCTTAATCCGCTTGACCATCACGGCCGTCAAAAGGAAGTGATAGCCGAGGCTATTTGAGCCACTTCCCCGACGGCAACTCGGATGGTAATCTTGGGCATAGCATTTCACCAAATCACCTCATTCTTTGGGGCACACGTGAGGAACACAAATGCGAACAAGCCTGAATGGTCCCCAGGACTATATGCGAATGAAAACTCACACCCCAGAAGTGACTCGAACCCATACTCCCAGAAGCAACGCAACTGGTAACTACAGGGCGCCTTAATCCGCTTGACCATCACGGCCGTCAAAAGGAAGTGATAGCCGAGGCTATTTGAGCCACTTCCCCGACGGCAACTCGGATGGTAATCTTGGGCATAGCATTTCACCAAATCACCTCATTCTTTGGGGCACACGTGAGGAACACAAATGCGAACAAGCCTGAATGGTCCCCAGGACTATATGCGAATGAAAACTCACACCCCAGAAGTGACTCGAACCCATACTCCCAGAAGCAACGCAACTGGTAACTACAGGGCGCCTTAATCCGCTTGACCATCACGGCCGTCAAAAGGAAGTGATAGCCGAGGCTATTTGAGCCACTTCCCCGACGGCAACTCGGATGGTAATCTTGGGCATAGCATTTCACCAAATCACCTCATTCTTTGGGGCACACGTGAGGAACACAAATGCGAACAAGCCTGAATGGTCCCCAGGACTATATGCGAATGAAAACTCACACCCCAGAAGTGACTCGAACCCATACTCCCAGAAGCAACGCAACTGGTAACTACAGGGCGCCTTAATCCGCTTGACCATCACGGCCGTCAAAAGGAAGTGATAGCCGAGGCTATTTGAGCCACTTCCCCGACGGCAACTCGGATGGTAATCTTGGGCATAGCATTTCACCAAATCACCTCATTCTTTGGGGCACACGTGAGGAACACAAATGCGAACAAGCCTGAATGGTCCCCAGGACTATATGCGAATGAAAACTCACACCCCAGAAGTGACTCGAACCCATACTCCCAGAAGCAACGCAACTGGTAACTACAGGGCGCCTTAATCCGCTTGACCATCACGGCCGTCAAAAGGAAGTGATAGCCGAGGCTATTTGAGCCACTTCCCCGACGGCAACTCGGATGGTAATCTTGGGCATAGCATTTCACCAAATCACCTCATTCTTTGGGGCACACGTGAGGAACACAAATGCGAACAAGCCTGAATGGTCCCCAGGACTATATGCGAATGAAAACTCACACCCCAGAAGTGACTCGAACCCATACTCCCAGAAGCAACGCAACTGGTAACTACAGGGCGCCTTAATCCGCTTGACCATCACGGCCGTCAAAAGGAAGTGATAGCCGAGGCTATTTGAGCCACTTCCCCGACAGCAACTCCAACACCCCAAAGAATGAGGTGATTTGGTGAAATGCTATGCCCAAGATTACCATCCGAGTTGCCGTCGGGGAAGTGGCTCAAATAGCCTCAGCTATCACTTCCTTTTGACGGCCGTGATGGTCAAGCGGATTAAGGCGCCCTGTAGTTACCAGTTGCGTTGCTTCTGGGAGTATGGGTTCGAGTCACTTCTGGGGTGTGAGTTTTCATTCGCATATAGTCCTGGGGACCATTCAGGCTTGTTCGCATTTGTGTTCCTCACGTGTGCCCCAAAGAATGAGGTGATTTGGTGAAATGCTATGCCCAAGATTACCATCCGAGTTGCCGTCGGGGAAGTGGCTCAAATAGCCTCGGCTATCACTTCCTTTTGACGGCCGTGATGGTCAAGCGGATTAAGGCGCCCTGTAGTTACCAGTTGCGTTGCTTCTGGGAGTATGGGTTCGAGTCACTTCTGGGGTGTGAGTTTTCATTCGCATATAGTCCTGGGGACCATTCAGGCTTGTTCGCATATATATATATATATATATATATATATATATATATATATATATATATATATATATATATATATATATATATATATATATATATACACACACACACACACACACACACACACACACACACACACAAGAGTGGTTACATTCCTGTACAGCCACTAGCGCCCATAGCGTTTCGGGCAGATTCATAATCCTAATTTTCCCTGGAATACGACCCGCCAAATCATTTAACAACCAGGTACCCATTAACTGCTGGGTGAACAGAGGCTACAGTTAAGGATTGACGCCCAGTCATTCTTCTCCGGCCAGGATGCGAACCCAGACCAAAGCGCTCGCGAACTGCGTGGCAAGTGTCTTACCACTGCGCCACAGGAACTGCTGCTAAGCTGTTAGATAACTGTTACCTAAGCTTCAACGAAAGGGGTTTCCTGAGCCTTATTACTGCCTCTCAGGTTGGAGGAGCAAGCAGGTCCCCCCTACCCCCTCAACCATCGCCCCCCCCCTTCACTTCCCTCCTTCCCCCCCCCCCGTCAACTCCCTTCCCCCCCCCCCCAACGCGCGCGTCCCCACGCACGAAGAGGGAGCATTCAGTTAGCTTAACAGGCTTGAGACTGCAACTACTCGACTCATATTTATAATGTGGGCACCCACGCTCCACCTCCCCCCCCCCCGACCAATCCCTCCAACACCCCCCTTCTCCCTCCAGACCATTCAACCCCCCCCCCCCCACACACACACCCCTCATGCTCTCCCATATGCCTCCCCCCCAGTGCACCACCCCCCACCCCAGAGTACCTCCCCCCACCCCAGAGTACCTCCCCCCACCCCAGAGCACCTCCCCCCAGCGGGGCCGGGCTCACTCATGGGCTCCTGCACGTAATACTAGTGACTAGATACTGCAACGCGCACGCGCGCGCCTCAAGTGCCTCATACGCCGGTATAGCCGATACGTGCGCACGCGTTCGGCTGGTGCGCATACGTTGAAGTATGCGTGTATGGAAGGTGGTGTGTGTGTATAGGGCCTGGTGTATGTGGTGTATGAGAGTGACGAAGTATATATATTCGCGTGACCTAGTTGCGGTGGTGCCAAGTCTCTCTCTCTCACAGAGTGGAGGCCAGAGGCGGCGTTGCCAGGGTCTCGTGGTTGAGGTCACGTGACCACCGCCATTCGCCTCCACCTGGTAAAATTAATTATACCTTTCCTCACTCGTAGGAGGGGGGGGGAGGGGGTGTAGAGGCCCACGTAGCGGCCGTTGGCGCACCTGCTGCAAGTTCCTTAGGAAACCCCTGCCCCACTGAGGCCAACTTTGTCATACTCGTCTGCCCTCTTAAGACCCAATTCACTAACACTCGGTGTAGGCCAGTCGGAGGCTGGCGGCCCGCTGCAAGGTGATCATTGGGCTTTTTTTTTTTATTCCGCCTATTATATCGGTCCTTTCGTATCCGGAAGGTGTTAGGACAATGGTTGTTTAATGGGGACTACTGGCGTAGGTGTGAGGGCGTGGCAGCTGATTGGACAGCGCTTAGGATTCGTAGTCCTGAGGATCTGGGTTCGATCCCCGGTGGAGGCGGAAACAAATGGGGCAGAGTTTCTTTCACCCCTGATGTCCCTGTTCACCTAGCAGTAAATAGGTACTTGGGAGTTAGACAGCTGCTACGGGCTGCTTCCTGGGGAGGGACCGGGGGGGGGGTAACAAAAAGGAGGCCTGGTCGAGGACCGGGCCGCGGGGACGCTAAGTCCCGAAATTATCTCAAGATAACCTCTCAAGATGGGTGGGGGGTCAAGGATGATATTAGTAGGTCGGGTAGTGTGATAACTTTGGATACGACTGGTAAACACCGCAAGATAGACAAGTCTGGCGTGTATTACTGGGGGGGGGGGGGTAGAGGCGTGGGGGCGCGAGAGGGGGAGGGGAGGGGGGGTTGCATGCACTGTGCCAATCACAACAGCCAGAATGTGACCACCACACGGGGTCAGGGTCACAACCCAGCTCCCAGCTGGCTCTCCCAGGGCTCCTGTCACGGCCTAACTCCCCCTCCCCACCCGGGGTGACCTCTCCATGTGAGTGAGGCCGCTCTAGACAAGCAGAATTCATTGTCTGTCATTCCTGATTTGCCACTGTGAAAAAAAACGGGCAACCCCCTCCACCCCCCCCCCCCACCCCTATCCCAGATATAGCCGGTTGGAGTACATAATGCGATGCATAGAAAACGTAGTAGGTATTTATGAGTTATTAGTTTTCATAGTAGGCTGCATTTGTAACGTTGGTTACCGTAAAGAAAAAAAAACACGTTTAGAATTCCTCAATTAAAAGCATTTTGTTGTTCAAACGTAATTTCTTGTTGAAGTTATTTTAGTGTTAATATTGCGTATGCCTCGGGAGTCCAAGGACGAGAGTTCGATCCCATTGTATAACCCTAATATTTCCTCAAGCTTAACATTCACGTGATTTCATTGTGGTTTGAATGAAGAAAATGTGTGGGTGTAGCGTCGGATGAAGGAATGAATGACTTGCAGCGCCAAATGTATTATTTTCAACGGCAAGTAACCATCTGAGGTGGTGGAAATTTGCTGCCAAGGTGTGTTGTTAGTGGTGGAGCGGGCCGGCCTTGTCGCTACCACCTCCCACTCCCTCACGGGTGTGTGTGTGCGTAGTGTGTGGGGGTGTGGGTGTGTGTGTGTGTGTGTGTGTGTGTGTGTGTGTGTGTGTGTGTGTGTGTGTGTGTGTGTGTGTGTGTGTGTGTGTGTGTGTGTGTGTGTGTGTGTGTGTGTGTGTGTGGGTGTGGGGGGGTGGGTGGAGGAATGTTTCATTTGTTTCCTTTTGGACTGGGACGAACGACCCTGCTGCCTCCTAACACTTTTGCGTGATGTAGTCCATCATGTCTTAGGCCGTCTTTCCTCTGAGCTGTTTCCCAAGTTATATCTGTTAGGAATTTTCTTATCTCCTCATAGTTTCCCTTTCGGAATGCCGGCCTTTTGTGTTCTGGTCTCTTCCTTGAGTACATTAACCATTCTTCGACGATATATATATATATATATTATATATATATATATATATATATATATATATATATATATATATATATATATATATATATATATATATATATATATATATATATATATATATATGGGTAATAAGTTTCCACCTGTGTCCTCTTGTTGGTGTTCCATCCGTGCTAAAGAGTTTGTCTTTGTCCACTGTCAAGTCCCCTGAGATTTTTGTAGGTAGTTATCATGTCTCCCCTTACTCTTCTGTTTTCCAGGGATGTGAGGTTCAGCTCCCTTAGCCTTTCCTCGTAGCTCATACCTTTCAATTCTGCTGGTGGTACTGCTGGGACTGGTGGCATTGGTGGCACTGACACTGATGGTGGCACTGTTGGCACTGTTGGGGCTAGTGGCACTGTTGGGGCTAGTGGCACTGTTGGGGCTGGGTGGCACTGTTGGGGCTAGTGACACTGTTGGGGCACGTGGCACTGTTGGAGCTGGTGGACCTACTGGTGGCACTGTTGGGGCTGGTGGACCTACTGGTGGCACTGTTGGAGCTGGTGGCCCTACTGGTGGCACTGTTTGGGCTGGTGGCACTGTTGGGGGCTGGTGGCACTGTTAGGGCTGGTGACACTGTTGGGGTTGGTGGCACTGTTGTTGCTGGTGGCACTATTGGGGCTGGTGGCACTGTTGGGGCTGGTGGCGCTGTTGGGGTTGGTGGCTCTGTTGGGGCTGGTGGCACTGTTGGGGTTGGTGGCGCTATTGGGGTTGGGGGCACTGTTGGGTCTGGTGGCACTGTTGGGGTTGGTGGCACTGTTGGGGCTGGTGGCACTGTTGGGGTTGGTGGCACTGTTGGGACAGGTGGCACTGTTGGGGCTGGTGACACTGTTGGGGTTGGTGGCACTGTTGTTGTTGGTGGCACTACTGGTGGCACTGTTGGGGTTGGTGGCACTGTTGGGACAGGTGGCACTGTTGGGGCTGGTGGCACTGTTGGGGTTGGTGGCACTGTTGGGGCAGGTGGCACTGTTAGGGCTGGTGACACTGTTGGGGTTGGTGGCACTGTTGTTGCTGGTGGCACTATTGGGGCTGGTGGCACTGTTGGGGCTGGTGGCGCTGTTGGGGTTGGTGGCTCTGTTGGGGCTGGTGGCACTGTTGGGGTTGGTGGCGCTATTGGGGTTGGGGGCACTGTTGGGTCTGGTGGCACTGTTGGGGTTGGTGGCACTGTTGGGGCTGGTGGCACTGTTGGGGTTGGTGGCACTGTTGGGGTTGGTGGCACTGTTGGAGTTGGTAGCACTGTTGGGGTTGGTGGCACTGTTGGGGCTGGTGGCACTGTTGGGGTTGGTGGCACTGTTGAGGTTGGTGGCACTGTTGGGGCTGATGGCACTATTGGGGTTGGTGGCACTGTTGGGGTTGGTGGCACTGTTGGGGTTGGTGCCACTGTTGGGGGTTGGTGGCACTGTTGGGGCTGGTGCCACTCTTGGGGTTGGTGGCACTGTTGGGGCTGGTGGCACTGTTGGGGTTGGTGGCACTGTTGGGGCTGGTGGCACTGTTGGGGCTGGGTGGCACTGTTGGGGCTGGTGCCACTCTTGGGGGTTGGTGGCACTGTTGGGGCTGGTGGCACTGTTGGGATTGGTGGCACTGTTGGGGCTGGTGGCACTGTTGGGGCTGGTACCACTCTTGGGGGTTGGTGGCACTGTTGGGGCTGGTGGCACTGTTGGGGTTGGTGGCACTGTTGGGGCTGGTGGCACTGTTGGGGCTGATGGCACTGTTGGGGCTGATGACACTGTTGGGGCTGGTGCCACTGTTGGGGGTTGTTGGGGCTGGTGGCACTGTTGGGGTTGGTGGTACTGTTGGGGTTGGTGGCACTGTTGGGGTTGGTGGCATTGTTGGGGTTGGTGGCATTGTTGGGGTTGGTGGCACTTTTGGGGTTAGTGGCACTGTTGGGGTTGGTGTCACTGTTGGGGTTGGTGGCATTGTTGGGGCTGGTGCCACTCTTGGGGTTGGTGGCACTGTTGGGGCTGGTGCCACTCTTGGGGTTGGTGGCACTGTTGGGGGTTGGTGGCACTGTTGGGGTTGGTGGCACTGTTGGGGCTGGTGCCACTCTTGGGGTTGGTGTGGCACTGTTGAGGCTGGTGCCACTCTTGGGGTTGGTGGCACTGTTGGGGCTGGTGCCACTCTTGGGGCTGGTGCCACTCTTGGGGGTTGGTGGCCCTGTTGGGGCTGGTGGCACAGTTGGGGCTTGGTGGCACTGTTGGGGCTGGTGGCACAGTTGGGGCTTGGTGGCACTGTTGGGGCTGGTGCCACTCTTGGGGCTGGTGCCACTCTTGGGGTTGGTGGCACTGTTGGGGCTGTGCCACTGTTGGGGCTGGTGCCACTCTTGGGGGTTGGTGGCACTGTTGGGGCTGGTGGCACTGTTGGGGCTGATGACACTGTTGGGGCTGGTGGCACTGTTGGGGGTTGGTGGCACTGTTGGGGCTGGTGGCACTGGTGCTCACAGGACCGGCAGCGGCACCAAAATAATGTATGTTATATAATTAGGGATATGCATCTTGCTGTAGGATTATTTGTGCGTGTGGGATAGATTTTTTGTATTATTAACACATTATATAGATACACCTGCCTTTGTGCAGCTGCCCCAGACTATATGAAGGGGAGTACAGCGTGTCACACAGCTAGCTACGTGGTGCTAAAAGTCCCCATCACACAGGATGGTCAGTCATACAGAGGCATGCGATCAGTAGTCTGCACTGGCAGACTCTGGGAGCATTATGAGGATATCATCAAGAACACGAGAGTGAATAAAGTAATTGGAAAGCTCCAGGTACCTCATGCCAGTGGGTCTGAATGTGGGAGGCAGGAGTGGTGAGATGTTTCACTCTTGGGCTGAGGCACTCCAGGTGAACACTCTTGGGACAGACCGTGATGTACTCACTCCAGTCTGTAGTGACAGTTGGCTCTTAACCGCCCTCGGATATCACGTTCAGATATCAACCATCATCCGATATCAACCACCAGTTGCTTCGAAGCATCACTGGAAATAGATCAGTTTAAGTAGACGAGTTTTGCTCAGTTCTTTTTTTTTTTTAGAATGTGTGTGTCCTTCGACCCAGGTTGGTCGGTAGAGCGACGGTCTCGCTTCATGCAGGTCTGCGTTCAATCCCGGACCGTCTAAGTTATTGGGCACCATTTCTTCCTTCCCATCCCACCCCAAATCTTCCAAGGGCTATATAGTCGTAATGGCTTGTCGCTTTCTCCCGATACTTCTCCCTTCCCCCTTGTTGACTCTGTCCGGGACAGAAAAACTCTCAAGAGATGTCCTAGGTAAGGGCAAAGGTGCACGGTCCCCCAACCAGTTACTAGCCACAACCAACTGTTATTGAAAGTGACGCGATTTATTGTCCTGATGTAAAACACACCGCTGTTTGTTTACCAACAAAAACTGTTCATTATCCCATTCCTTCCGCTGAAGGTCGGGGTGGGAGGCAGTGGTGAACAATGCGAGAATATCTGGTGACACGCTTGTTCCATCACTGTCTCTTGTACCAGCCTCCACCCGCGGTGAGGACACTGGACACGAGCACCAAAAGGCTCTCCCCCTCAGACTACTGCACTACATCACAAGTTTCCCACCCCTACACGTTGAGTTCTCGCTGTGATGGTCATCAATTCTAATGAACGGGCCACAGCGCATCAACAGACCCTAAGGCGAGTGGTAATCAAGCAGGTAAACAGCAGCAGGGAGCAGGGACACACAAGCAGCAGTAAGCAGTACATACACAAGAGTCTGGCCGCCAAAACAAACAAACAAACACGCACACACACTCACAAGAGTGGACCCGGACCTCACCTCCCGTGCATTTGCTTCTATAAAAAGCCGGCAGAGGAAAATCAATGGAGGAAAATATTCTTGACTGCGGCGGAAAGTCTAGACGGAAACCTGGGGGGAGGTGGGGGGGGGGGCTCTGGCTAGACAGGCACGGGGGGTCTTGGGGGGGCGGATGGGGGCTCTTGGAGGGGGGGATGGGAGGTGCTCTTGGAGGGGGGGGGGTAGAATGGGGGCTCTTGGAGGGGGGATGGGGGGATCTGGCTAGACAGACAGGGAGCTCTTGTGGGGGGGGTGGGATAGGGAGCTGGCTAGACAGGCACATGGGGGGGGGGAGTGCTGGCGAGACGGGCACTGAGGGAGGGGCTTGGGACAGGGGAATAACATCTATTTTTTGTTATCTTTATTTAATAAAATACAATATAAATCATATATACTTAAATTTTACAAGGCAATACTACCTTACATCTGACTTAAAACTAGAAGTGAGGGGTGGGGGGGGGTTACTGTCTGGGGTCACACTAGAAGTGACTGGAGGGAGGGAGAAGGGGGGGATGGTTGGAGACAACAGTAGTCACCTCCCCCTGGTATTAAAGGTTGTACTAGTACTTAAAATATTAGTTTTGAGGTCATCTTTCGTTTGCCTAGAATCAAGCTTTTTGGGCCATTAAACCCCCAATTTTTCGAAAAATCGTTTGATTAAACTATCAATATTAATATATAAACTCTTGTTTACTAACAATTGCATAAATCTCGAGTATTAATAGATCATTGCAAAATACACCGAGAATATCCTTACAATTAATAATACAGTAAGGTTCCCAGTAGTGTTGGTGTAGTGTGTTGTAGTAGACCAAATACACCAGGATTACGTGAAGACAGAGGGAGGGAGGTCTGTGAGCGAGCAGCAACCGTGACTGGTGTGGGGATTTGTTCAGTCAGCCCCTGTTAGGCGGTATCTGAATTAGGGGAAACTAACTTTATAGGCATTAAAGTAAAGCCTGGGTATAATACCCTAGAAATAGGGTCCAATAGGAAGGTAGGTCGACAAGCACTAGTGCCCAAAGATGGGTTGCTTGGGCTCCTCTATTTCTGGCCAGGCAAAACTTACTACCACTTGTCAATCGTAAATAAAATGGCAACCGTTTTGCCAAACCCAAATCGTGCTAACCCAAGCAACCTACCTAACCTATAGAGGCCGATGTATTGTAAACCTAAATATTAGGGCGGATTAGTATGTCGAAGTTTTTAGACAATTGGTTGAATCAGTTAAAAATGCGACGTATTGAGAAGACGGGGCTTACTTTGTTGGTGGAGAAGACGGCGTCTTGTTTACCATATTCCTGCAGGCTCGAGGCGTTAGCTCTTGGACTCTGCCTTTCTAACCGTTGGTTGTCTAATGTACTGACTTCGGACCTAATTTTCTCCATCATATCTACTACGTATATTTCTCCCGCACATCCTCGGGAAGCAGCCCGCAACAGCTGTCTAACTTCCAGGTACCTGTTTACTGCTAGGTGAACAGATGCATCAAGTGAAATATACTCTGATAATTTTTCTGCCTAATGACGACGACTCCAGAACGCTGTCCGCTCGACCGCAAAGACCTGTATGTGGGAAGAGGGGTAGAGAGTTAGACTTTATGGGCAAAGTTGGCATTAGGGGAAAGCCTTGGAGTAGAGCTTACCTGTGTGCCGTGTTGCAGCACAGTTCTTGCTGCAATATTAATTTTAGAGTCTTGCTAGGCACCAGAATCCTGCAAGCTCCTCTTACTGCCGTTGTTGGTGCGTACAGGCGAGGCTGCCTGTTAAAGGGGTGTAGTATAGATTGTTAGGTCTCGCGGACCAGGCCGTCTCGCGGTCCTTGGCGTCTCGCGGTCACGGGCGTCTCGCGGGCCGGGGCGTCTCGCGGGCCGGGGCATCTCACGGTCCGGGGCGTCTCGCGGGCCGGGGCGTTTCGTGGGCCGGGGCGTTTCGTGGGCCGGGGCGTTTCGTGGGCCGGGGCGTCTCACGGTCCAGGACGTCTCACGGGCCGGGGCGTCTCACGGGACGGGGCGTCTCGCGGTCCGGGGCGTCTCGCGGTCCGGGGCGTCTCGCGGGCCGGGGCGTCTCGCGGTCCGGGGCGTCTCACGGTCCAGGACGTCTCACGGGGCGGGGCGTCTCACGGGACGGGGCGTCTCGCGGTCCGGGGCGTCTCGCGGTCCGGGGCGTCTCGCGGTCCGAGGCGTCTCGCGGGCCGGGGCGTCTGCGTGGGTTGTCACCTTTGATAGGTCTCAAAACATATCACTAATCTTACGGAGACTTGACGATTGATGTACAGAAGGCCACCTTGAGAAGTCGATTGCAGACATGAAGGGTCGATTAAGCCATTACTGAAGTGATAGATGTTAATAATTGGCTCATGATGGCCCTTAAGGCTTGTTAGTCCTCCTGAGGGTGGTTAGTCCTCCGGAGGGTTGTTAGCCCTCCTTAGGGTTGTTCAGGCCGTCGCCATACCTTAATAACCAGCAAATATACTTTAGTCCTCAACATAATCAAGGACTAAACTGTGTGTGTGTGTGTGTGTGTGTGTGTGTGTGTGTGTGTGTGTGTGTGTGTGTGTGTGTGTGTGTGTATACTATAGACACAAAGAAGTTGCGTACACGTGTGTATATCTAACTGCTATAGTCTGTTACTTAATGATTTGAATTTAGAGTTGGTGTCGTGTTGGAACACCCAACGCATAGGTTCGAATCCTCATAACGCCTCCAGTGGGTTTTTCTCATTGGTGGCGCGATTAGCATTAACTATGCAAGCTGTAATCATCAATAATTAACATTGTTGTTGTTAGCAACTTTTCCAGACCTGAGACATTTTGGATCGATGACCAAATTGATGAGATCAATTTGTATTGAACTGTTTACATTCCAGTTTGCTTCAAATATAATGTGCTTTCTGGGGTGTGGTTTGAGGCGTGAGTGGTGAGGCTTGGCGGTGGTGCTGGGTTTACGGGTTTTATTTTAATGGTTTGGGAAGAGGATGTCTATTGGTTGTTGGGTTATTTCCTTGTTTCGTTGTTGTGTCGCTATTCACCAGTGTTGCTGTTCACTGGTGTCGCTGTTCACTAGTGCCGCTGTTCACTAGTGCCGCTGTTCACTAGTGCCGCTGTTCACTAGTGCCGGTGTTCACTAGTGTCGCTGTTCACTAGTGCCGCTGTTCACCAGTGCCGCTGTTCACTAGTGCCGCTGTTCACTGGTGTCGCTGTTCACTAGTGTCGCTGTTCACTGGTGTCGCTGTTCACTGGTGTTGCTGTTCACTGGTGTTGCTGTTCACTAGTGTCGCTGTTCACTAGTGTCGCTGTGCACTAGTGTCGCTGTTCACTAGTATCGCTGTTCACTAGTTCGCTGTTCACTAGTTCGCTGTTCACTAGTGTCGCTGTTCACTACTGTCGCTGTTCACTAGTGTTGCTGTTCACTGGTGTCGCTGTTCACTGGTGTCGCTGTTCACTGGTGTCGCTGTTCACCAGTGCCGCTGTTCACCAGTGCCACTGTTCACCAGTGCCACTGTTCACCAGTGCCACTGTTCACCAGTGCCACTGTTCACGTGCCACTGTTCACCAGTGCCGCTGTTCACCAGTGCCGCTGTTCACCAGTGTCACTGTTCACCAGTGCCACTGTTCACCAGTGTCACTGTTCACCAGTGTCACTGTTCACCAGTGCCGCTGTTCACCAGTACCGCTGTTCACCAGTGCCACTGTTCACCAGTGTCACTGTTCACCAGTGCCGCTGTTCACCAGTGTCACTGTTCACCAGTGCCACTGTTCACCAGTGCCACTGTTCACCAGTGCCACTGTTCACCAGTGCCACTGTTCACCAGTACCGCTGTTCACCAGTGCCACTGTTCACCAGTACCGCTGTTCACCAGTGCCGCTGTTCACCAGTGCCACTGTTCACCAGTGCCGCTGTTCACCAGTGCCACTGTTCACCAGTGCCACTGTTCACCAGTGCCACTGTTCACCAGTGCCGCTGTTCACCAGTGCCACTGTTCACCAGTGCCGCTGTTCACCAGTGCCACTGTTCACCAGTGCCACTGTTCACCAGTGCCACTGTTCACCAGTGCCACTGTTCACCAGTGCCGCTGTTCACCAGTGCCACTGTTCACCAGTGCCACTGTTCACCAGTGCCACTGTTCACCAGTGCCACTGTTCACCAGTGCCACTGTTCACCAGTGCCACTGTTCACGTGTTGCATGGGCTACTTGTAATACTGCAACACAAAGGACAATTCAGTGGGAAACCAGTTCATGACCTGAATAGTCCTCACACACACGCGGGTTTAACGACCTGGCCGTCGAATGGCCTAGTTATGACAGGGAGTAGACACCTGGGTCTTGAGGTACATGGTGTAGGGTCCTGAAGGGGGTGATCCTTCCCTAAGATACAACCCACAACAGTTGCCTAGCTCCTGATACACAGTTACGGCTTGGTGAAGATAGCCATCAGGTAAGAGAAACGTGCCCATTCAGTCCCGCCTGAGCATCGAACCAGTTTCCCCGATTGCGAGTCGAGAACGTAGACCACTGTGCTACGGGAGGATAGAAGATTGGAGCCCATTAATGGTTAGGGGGAAAAAGGTTTAATGGGTATATCTTCGTAGGTTTTCATTGTGCAAATTGACTTATTATGCTCGACTTCATAATTGATTCACTTAATAATGTTTTACATAGACACATTATGTATGGGTGCATGTTTGTTACCGGGGGAGTGGGGGGGGGGGGGTTGTGGGGGGAGGGGGGCGTGAGGTAGCTGAATGGGTGTGGTTGACGGAGTGGGGATGGGGCAGGACAGGTGTGGGGGGGGGGGCAGAAAGGGGCTCTGTGGGAGGGGTTATGAACATGTGTGTGTGTGTGGGGGGGGGTGCCTGGTGAGGGCTACAGGTGTTGCTGTTGGAACATCTGTAACTCGTCCCATTTCCGTTCATTCTCTTTTCCACTCCCCATTCCTCCCCTTCCATCCCTCCCTCTCCCCCATCCCTCCCTCTCCCCCATCCTTCTCTCCTCCCATCCCTCTCTCTCTTCCCATCTCTCTTTCCCCCATCCCCACTCTACCATCCCTCACTCCCCCCATCCCTCACTCCCCCCATCCCCACTCCCCCATCCTTCACTTCCCCCATCCCTCTGTCCCCCCACCTCCCTCTCTTCCATCCCTCACCCCCCCATCCCTCACCCCCCATCCCTCTCCTCCACCTCCCTCTCCCCCATCCTTCACTCCCCCCATCCCTCTCCCATCCCTACATCCCTCTCTCCCCTTGGCGGTTAATTCCATTCCTTAATAATTATGCAGAGATTGAGAGGGGAAACGGAAGGGGAAAATTAAAAAAGAAATGGAGAGGGGGAAGTGAGACGGTAAGCAGGTTGGGAGTGTAGATGTGTACTGGGGGAGGGAAGGGGAGGCACTTAACTACAGTTCCTTAAAGATACTCAGGCATGCTGGGGGGGGGG
>NC_091159.1:9632831-9646046 GCF_040958095.1 Procambarus clarkii | reverse complement strand
AAGGAAAAAAAACCTAGGTTACAAAAAGTTCGATTGTTGCTTAACCCTAGAACTTAACGCTATAGTTGATATGTGACTTGATTCCAGGATCATACGCTTACGACGAAACATATATATAATAAAAATGTTACAGTATATATATACTAATTCTTAATAAAAAAAAATCAGACAAACCAGGAACCGTGAGAGACATAACAACCCAGAAACACACAGTAGACGCCAGACTGGCATAATGCGCATGCGCAAGACGGCCTTGTGTACTATGATGTGATTTGTATTTAATGCTGTTCTGACGTGAGAGTTTCTTCCTTGTTAATGGTGAAGGGTAGTGAAGGTGATTGGGCACCCCAAGGGGGGAGGGGGGGGGTAGTGAAGGTGATTGGGCACCCCTTGGGGGGGGGGGTTAGTGAAGGTGATTGGGCACCCCGGGGGAGGGGGGGGCAGGTGGTTGAGGCTAAGATGGTTGAAGCTAAGATGGTTGAGTCTAAGATGGTTGAAGCTAAGATGGCTGAAGCTAAGATGGTTGAGGCTAAGATGGTTGAGCTAAGATGGTTGAGGCTAAGATGGTTGAAGCTAAGATGGTTGAAGCTAAGATGGTTGAGGCTAAGATGGTTGAAGCTAAGATGGTTGAAGCTAAGATGGTTGAGGCTAAGATGGTTGAGGCTAAGATGGTTGAGCTAAGATGGCTGAGGTTAAGATGGTTGAGGCTAAGATGGTTGAAGCTAAGATGGTTGAGTCTAAGATGGTTGAAGCTAAGATGGCTGAAGCTAAGATGGTTGAGGCTAAGATGGTTGAGCTAAGATGGTTGAGGCTAAGATGGTTGAAGCTAAGATGGTTGAAGCTAAGATGGTTGAGGCTAAGATGGTTGAAGCTAAGATGGTTGAAGCTAAGATGGTTGAGGCTAAGATGGTTGAGGCTAAGATGGTTGAGCTAAGATGGCTGAGGTTAAGATGGTTGAGGCTAAGATGGTTGAAGCTAAGATGGCTGAGGCTAAGATGGTTGAGCTAAGGTGGTTGACCTAAGATGGTTGACCTAAGATGGTTGAGGCTAAGATGGTTGAGCTAAGATGGTTGAGCTAAGATGGTTGAGCTAAGATGGTTGAGGCTAAAATGGTTGAGGCTAAGATGGTTGAGCTAAGATGGTTGAGCTAAGATGGTTGAGCTAAGATGGTTGAGCTAAGATGGTTGAGCTAAGATGGTTGAGGCTAAGATGGTTGAGCTAAGATGGTTGAGCTAAGATGGTTGAGGCTAAGATGGTTGAGGCTAAGATGGTTGAGCTAAGATGGTTGAGCTAAGATGGTTGAGGCTAAGATGGTTGAGCTAAGATGGTTGAGCTAAGATGGTTGAGGCTAAGATGGTTGAGGCTAAGATGGTTGAGGCTAAGATGGTTGAGGCTAAGATGGTTGAGGTTAAGATGGTTGAGGCTAAGATGGTTGAGGCTAAGATGGTTGAGCTAAGATGGTTGAGGCTAAGATGGTTGAGCTAAGATGGTTGAGGCTAAGATGGTTGAGGCTAAGATGGTTGAGCTAAGATGGTTGAAGCTAAGATGGTTGAGCTAAGATGGTTGAGGCTAAGATGGTTAAGGCCAAGATGGTTGAGGCTAAGATGGTTGAGGCTAAGATGGTTGAGGCTAAGATGGTTAAGGCCAAGATGGTTGAGGCTAAGATGGTTGAGGCTAAGATGGTTGAGGCTAAGATGGTTAAGGCCAAGATGGTTAAGGCCAAGATGGTTGAGGCTAAGATGGTTGAGGCTAAGATGGTTGAGGCTAAGATGGTTAAGGCCAAGATGGTTAAGGCCAAGATGGTTGAGGCTAAGATGGTTGAGGCTAAGATGGTTGAGGCTAAGATGGTTGAGGCTAAGATGGTTGAGGCTAAGATGGTTGAGGCTAAGATGGTTGAGCTGTAAGGATAGCTTAAGGGAGCCGAAACCCACGACCCTAACAAAAGAGAAGGAACAGAGGGGAGTGATGAGAGTAAATAAGAAACAAGGTGGAAATGATCACAACATACAACATACTGAGTGGAAATGATCACAACATACTGAGGAGACATAATCACAACATGGAAGATACTGAAGGGAGAAATGACCACAACATACAACATACCGAGGGGAACAAAACAAGGCAGACAAGAACAGACTCATAAAACTGAGAGAAAGTAGCATGCTAGACGGACGGAAGCGGTCCAGCAGTACCACATTGACCTGGCCGCTACAAAACACAGCCACAACAGCCTAGTCACCCCGTAAATACCAGCCCCGCGTGCCTGCTGTTCTGAGAGCCGAGAGAGAGAGAACGGCTGGGAAACCGGTTTCGAGGGGCGGCGGTTTGGGCCGACTCATCGGTGATGTAACAACGATGATGAGTTCGCGGGTTTAGTCCGGCTCGCTGCTCACCTCTCATCACCGCTCACTTCACACGTCGGTTTTTTTTAAGGAACTGACCAATCCGCCGGATGGGCCCCGCTCCTGTGCCAGGTAAGTTACGGGCTCACCATAGCCCGTGCTACTTGGCCCGCTCCTGTGCCAGGTAAGTCCACTACGGCTCACCATAGCCCGTGCTACTTGCCCCGCTCCAGTGCCGGGTAAGTCCTCTACGGGCTCACCATAGCCAGTGCTACTTGCCCCGCTCCAGTGCCGGGTAAGTCCACTACGGGCTCACCATAGCCCGTGCTACTTGCCCCGCTCCTGTGCCAGGTAAGTCCACTACGGGCTCACCATAGCGCGTGCTACTTGCCCCGCTCCTGTGCCAGGTAAGTCCACTACGGGCTCACCATAGCCCGTGCTACTTGCCCCGCTCCTGTGCCAGGTAAGTCCACTACGGGCTCACCATAGCCCGTGCTACTTGCCCTGCTCCTGTGCCAGGTAAGTCCACTACGGGCTCACCATAGCCCGTGCTACTTGCCCCGCTCCTGTGCCAGGTAAGTCCACTACGGGCTCACCATATCCCGTGCTACTTGCCCCGCTCCTGTGCCAGGTAAGTCCACTACGGGCTCACCATAGCCCGTGCTACTTGCCCCGCTCCTGTGCCAGGTAAGTCCACTACGGGCTCACCATAGCCCGTGCTACTTGCCCCGCTCCTGTGCCAGGTAAGTCCACTACGGGCTCACCATAGCCCGTGCTACTTGGCCCGCTCCTGTGCCAGGTAAGTCCACTACGGCTCACCATAGCCCGTGCTACTTGCCCCGCTCCAGTGCCGGGTAAGTCCTCTACGGGCTCACCATAGCCAGTGCTACTTGCCCCGCTCCAGTGCCGGGTAAGTCCACTACGGGCTCACCATAACCCGTGCTACTTGCCCCGCTCCTGTGCCAGGTAAGTCCACTACGGGCTCACCATAGCGCGTGCTACTTGCCCCGCTCCTGTGCCAGGTAAGTCCACTACGGGCTCACCATTGCCCGTGCTACTTGCCCCGCTCCTGTGCCAGGTAAGTCCACTACGGGCTCACCATAGCCCGTGCTACTTGCCCTGCTCCTGTGCCAGGGAAGTCCACTACGGGCTCACCATAGCCCGTGCTACTTGCCCCGCTCCTGTGCCAGGGAAGTCCACTACGGGCTCACCATAGCCCGTGCTACTTGCCCCGCTCCAGTGCCAGGTAAGTCCACTACGGGCTCACCATAGCCCGTGCTACTTGCCCCGCTCCTGTGCCAGGTAAGTCCACTACGGGCTCACCATAGCGCGTGCTACTTGCCCCGCTCCAGTGCCAGGTAAGTCCACTACGGGCTCACCATAGCCCGTGCTACTTGCCCCGCTCCAGTGCCAGGTAAGTCCACTACGGGCTCACCATAGCGCGTGCTACTTGCCCCGCTCCAGTGCCAGGTAAGTCCACTACGGGCTCACCATATCCCGTGCTACTTGCCCCGCTCCAGTGCCAGGTAAGTCCACTACGGGCTCACCATAGCCCGTGCTACTTGCCCCGCTCCAGTGCCAGGTAAGTCCACTACGGGCTCACCATATCCCGTGCTACTTGCCCCGCTCCAGTGCCAGGTAAGTCCACTACGGGCTCACCATATCCCGTGCTACTTGCCCCGCTCCAGTGCCAGGTAAGTCCACTACGGGCTCACCATAGCGCGTGCTACTTGCCCCGCTCCAGTGCCAGGTAAGTCCACTACGGGCTCACCATATCCCGTGCTACTTGCCCCGCTCCAGTGCCAGGTAAGTCCACTACGGGCTCACCATAGCCCGTGCTACTTGCCCCGCTCCTGTGCCAGGTAAGTCCACTACGGGCTCACCATAGCCCGTGCTACTTGCCCCGCTCCTGTGCCAGGTAAGTCCACTACGGGCTCACCATAGCCCGTGCTACTTGCCCCGCTCCTGTGCCAGGTAAGTCCACTACGGGCTCACCATAGCCCGTGCTACTTGAAACTTGTTCTGAGTAGCTGAATCTATAACAACAACAATCCGCCGGATAATATACATGAACCTCTTATCATAAACAGAAACGTTAAGGAGCCCAAGCAACCCGTCTCTAACCTATCGTATCCTATGTATAGAAAACGTGAATATCTGTGAACCGTTAGTGGCCTTAATAGGGTGCATTTGTAACGTTGGTTACGTAAAAATATGACCTATAAGTTGAGAGGTCAACTAGGCGAGAACAACTAGCCTATAGACAGCTTGAAATGTAGATACGATAGAGCCCAATATGTATACCAGTTGATTGACAGTTGAGAGGCGGGACCAAAGAGCCGAAGCTCAACTCCCCGCAGGCACAACTAGGTGAGTACAGGGTGACTGCACATGCAACTTCAACTTGCCAGCAACAATATCTATCGTAACCTTAACATATAATTGAAATTGAAAGCGAACTGAAGACATTGTGGCTTCCTCTTCTCCCAGTTCGACACTCCGTAAATAATGCGACTGTTTTGCTTAAGAAGAACCCAAGCAACTCTCCTAGCACATCGAGGCTTTTCATTCTCCTAATGCGTCGCATTTTCTACGGTCTGGTCCATTTGGTAGTAAATGTGGCGATTTAGAACACTTGTAGCTGGGATATATTTTGACGTTTTCTTTGTCTGCGCCTCGTGGGAGAGGTGGGTTGGTTGGGTTGGTACACATATGGCCACACTGGCTGACGAAGCTGTCACTCAGGCCAGCCTCGTTGGCACCCAGGCCAGCCTCGTTGGCACCCAGGCCAGTAACGTTGGAACCCAGGCCAGCCTCGTTGGCACCCAGGCCAGCCTCGTTGGCACCCAGGCCAGCCTAACGTTGGCACCCAGGCCAGTAACGTTGGCACCCAGGCCAGCCTCGTTGGCACCCAGGCCAGCCTCGTTGGCACCCAGGCCAGTAACGTTGGCACCCAGGCCAGTAACGTTGGCACCCAGGCCAGTAACGTTGGCACCCAGGCCAGCCTCGTTGGCACCCAGGCCAGCCTACGTTGGCACCCAGGCCAGTAACGTTGGCACCCAGGCCAGTAACGTTGGCACCCAGGCCAGCCTCGTTGGCACCCAGGCCAGCCTCGTTGGCACCCAGGCCAGTAACGTTGGCACCCAGGCCAGTAACGTTGGCACCCAGGCCAGTAACGTTGGCACCCAGGCCAGCCTCGTTAGGCACCCAGGCCAGCCTCGTTGGCACCCAGGCCAGTAACGTTGGCACCCAGGCCAGTAACGTTGGCACCCAGGCCAGTAACGTTGGCACCCAGGCCAGTAACGTTGGCACCCAGGCCAGTAACGTTGGCACCCAGGCCAGCCTCGTTGGCACCCAGGCCAGTAACGTTGGCACCCAGGCCAGTAACGTTGGCACCCAGGCCAGTAACGTTGGCACCCAGGCCAGTAACGTTGGCACCCAGGCCAGTAACGTTGGCACCCAGGCCAGCCTCGTTGGCACCCAGGCCAGCCTCGTTGGCACCCAGGCCAGTAACGTTGGCACCCAGGCCAGTAACGTTGGCACCCAGGCCAGCCTCGTTGGCACCCAGGCCAGTAACGTTGGCACCCAGGCCAGTAACGTTGGCACCCAGGCCAGTAACGTTGGCACCCAGGCCAGTAACGTTGGCACCCAGGTCAGTAACGTTGGCACCCAGGCCAGCCTCGTTGGCACCCAGGCCAGTAACGTTGGCACCCAGGCCAGTAACGTTGGCACCCAGGCCAGTAACGTTGGCACCCAGGCCAGCCTCGTTGGCACCCAGGCCAGCCTCGTTGGCACCCAGGCCAGTAACGTTGGCACCCAGGCCAGTAACGTTGGCACCCAGGCCAGTAACGTTGGCACCCAGGCCAGCCGCGTTGGCACCCAGGCCAGCCTCGTTGGCACC
Organism: Procambarus clarkii; assembly: GCF_040958095.1. Taxonomy (NCBI): domain Eukaryota; kingdom Metazoa; phylum Arthropoda; class Malacostraca; order Decapoda; family Cambaridae; genus Procambarus; species Procambarus clarkii. Next base: position 9,639,803 of record NC_091159.1, on the reverse strand, counting down.
CAGGCCAGTAACGTTGGCACCCAGGCCAGTAACGTTGGCACCCAGGCCAGCCTCGTTGGCACCCAGGCCAGTAACGTTGGCACCCAGGCCAGTAACGTTGGCACCCAGGCCAGTAACGTTGGCACCCAGGCCAGTAACGTTGGCACCCAGGCCAGCCTCGTTGGCACCCAGGCCAGTAACGTTGGCACCCAGGCCAGTAACGTTGGCACCCAGGCCAGTAACGTTGGCACCCAGGCCAGTAACGTTGGCACCCAGGCCAGTAACGTTGGCACCCAGGCCAGTAACGTTGGCACCCAGGCCAGTAACGTTGGCACCCAGGCCAGCCTCGTTGGCACCCAGGCCAGTAACGTTGGCACCCAGGCCAGTAACGTTGGCACCCAGGCCAGTAACGTTGGCACCCAGGCCAGTAACGTTAGCACCCAGGCCAGTAACGTTGGCACCCAGGCCAGTAACGTTGGCACCCAGGCCAGTAACGTTGGCACCCAGACCAGTAACGTTGGCACCCAGGCCAGCCTCGTTGGCACTCAGGCCAGTAACGTTGGCACCCAGGCCAGTAACGTTGGCACCCAAGCCAGCCTCGTTGGCACCCAGGCCAGTAACGTTGGCACCCAGGCCAGTAACGTTGGCACCCAGGCCAGCCTCGTTGGCACCCAGGCCAGCCTCGTTGGCACCCAGGCCAGTAACGTTGGCACCCAGGCCAGTAACGTTGGCACCCAGGCCAGCCTCGTTGGCACCCAGGCCAGTAACGTTGGCACCCAGGCCAGTAACGTTGGCACCCAGGCCAGTAACGTTGGCACCCAGGCCAGTAACGTTGGCACCCAGGCCAGCCTCGTTGGCACCCAGGCCAGTAACGTTGGCACCCAGGCCAGTAACGTTGGCACCCAGGCCAGTAACGTTGGCACCCAGGCCAGTAACGTTGGCACCCAGGCCAGTAACGTTGGCACCCAGGCCAGCCTCGTTGGCACTCAGGCCAGTAACGTTGGCACCCAGGCCAGTAACGTTGGCACCCAGGCCAGTAACGTTGGCACCCAAGCCAGCCTCGTTGGCACCCAGGCCAGTAACGTTGGCACCCAGGCCAGCCTCGTTGGCACCCAGGCCAGTAACGTTGGCACCCAAGCCAGCCTCGTTGGCACTCAGGCCAGCCTCGTTGGCACCCAGGCCAGTAACGTTGGCACCCAAGCCAGCCTCGTTGGCACTCAGGCCAGCCTCGTTGGCACTCAGGCCAGCCTCGTTGGCACCCAGGCCAGTAACGTTGGCACCCAAGCCAGCCTCGTTGGCACTCAGGCCAGCCTCGTTGGCACCCAAGCCAGCCTCGTTGGCACTCAGGCCAGCCTCGTTGGCACCCAGGCCAGTAACGTTGGCACCCAGGCCAGTAACGTTGGCACCCAGGCCAGCCTCGTTGGCACCCAGGCCAGTAACGTTGGCACCCAGGCCAGTAACGTTGGCACCCAAGCCAGCCTCGTTGGCACCCAGGCCAGTAACGTTGGCACCCAGGCCAGCCTCGTTGGCACCCAGGCCAGTAACGTTGGCACCCAGGCCAGCCTCGTTGGCACTCAGGCCAGCCTCGTTGGCACCCAGGCCAGCCTCGTTGGCACCCAGGCCAGTAACGTTGGCACCCAAGCCAGCCTCGTTGGCACCCAGGCCAGTAACGTTGGCACCCAGGCCAGTAACGTTGGCACCCAGGCCAGCCTCGTTGGCACCCAGGCCAGTAACGTTGCCACCCAGGCCAGTAACGTTGGCACCCAGGCCAGCCTCGTTGGCACTCAGGCCAATAACGTTGGCACCCAGGCCAGCCTCGTTGGCACTCAGGCCAGCCTCGTTGGCACCCAGGCCAGTAACGTTGGCACCCAGGCCAGTAACGTTGGCACCCAGGCCAGTAACGTTGGCACCCAGGCCAGCCTCGTTGGCACCCAGGCCAGTAACGTTGGCACCCAGGCCAGCCTCGTTGGCACTCAGGCCAGTAACGTTGGCACCCAGGCCAGCCTCGTTGGCACTCAGGCCAGCCTCGTTGGCACCCAGGCCAGTAACGTTGGCACCCAGGCCAGTAACGTTGGCACCCAGGCCAGTAACGTTGGCACCCAAGCCAGCCTCGTTGGCACCCAGGCCAGTAACGTTGGCACCCAGGCCAGCCTCGTTGGCACTCAGGCCAGCCTCGTTGGCACCCAGGCCAGCCTCGTTGGCACCCAGGCCAGCCTCGTTGGCACCCAGGCCAGTAACGTTGGCACCCAGGCCAGCCTCGTTGGCACTCAGGCCAGCCTCGTTGGCACCCAGGCCAGCCTCGTTGGCACCCAGGCCAGCCTCGTTGGCACCCAGGCCAGTAACGTTGGCACCCAAGCCAGCCTCGTTGGCACCCAGGCCAGTAACGTTGGCACCCAGGCCAGCCTCGTTGGCACCCAGGCCAGCCTCGTTGGCACCCAGGCCAGTAACGTTGGCACCCAGGCCAGTAACGTTGGCACCCAGGCCAGCCTCGTTGGCACCCAGGCCAGTAACGTTGGCACCCAGGCCAGTAACGTTGGCACCCAGGCCAGCCTCGTTGGCACCCAGGCCAGCCTCGTTGGCACCCAGGCCAGTAACGTTGGCACCCAGGCCAGTAACGTTGGCACCCAGGCCAGTAACGTTGGCACCCAGGCCAGCCTCGTTGGCACTCAGGCCAGCCTCGTTGGCACCCAGGCCAGTAACGTTGGCACCCAAGCCAGCCTCGTTGGCACTCAGGCCAGCCTCGTTGGCACCCAAGCCAGCCTCGTTGGCACTCAGGCCAGCCTCGTTGGCACCCAGGCCAGTAACGTTGGCACCCAAGCCAGCCTCGTTGGCACCCAGGCCAGTAACGTTGGCACCCAAGCCAGCCTCGTTGGCACCCAGGCCAGTAACGTTGGCACCCAAGCCAGCCTCGTTGGCACCCAGGCCAGTAACGTTGGCACCCAGGCCAGCCTCGTTGGCACTCAGGCCAGCCTCGTTGGCACCCAGGCCAGTAACGTTGGCACCCAGGCCAGCCTCGTTGGCACCCAGGCCAGTAACGTTGGCACCCAAGCCAGCCTCGTTAGCACTCAGGCCAGCCTCGTTGGCACCCAGGCCAGCCTCGTTGGCACTCAGGCCAGCCTCGTTGGCACCCAGGCCAGTAACGTTGGCACCCAAGCCAGCCTCGTTGGCACTCAGGCCAGCCTCGTTGGCACCCAAGCCAGCCTCGTTGGCACTCAGGCCAGCCTCGTTGGCACCCACTCAGACTCAAGCTGTTATCTTGCCGCTAGAGGAGCTGCTTAATGTATCAGTATCTCCTACCTGCCCTAAACTCTTCTACATGCTCCTCTCGCGACCCATCCTCCGAATTGTCAGTACGGTTTAATGCTAAGTGCAATAAGTACATTTCCTTACAGTCATACGTAGTACATAATTGCACTTATGGAGCTGTTACATTTACCTCCCCATTTATTCTCCTCGTTTTCTGTTAAGACATTCAGAATTTTAGGATGAAGTTTTCAAGTTCACTGTGCTATACACGAGTTTTAAATATCAGGAATTTCTTTTTCAGTTTTATTAAATAATAGAGATTTTGTACAAAATTTGAAAATATCCTGAGCTACTTTACAATATATTGAAATATTTTTGTTTTGTTTTAATAGTTTTATAAAACTGTAATATCAATTATACTAATAATATATTATTATTATACAATATAATAATATCAATATTAAGTACTAGTTGTAATTAAGAAGCAATAGAATGCTTATCTTCAAACACTAAGAAGGTTAGGTTAGGTCGTGGTTTTCTATTCAGCTTTTCAGGTAAACTCAAATATTCACAATAAATTTGACAGTACGGTTTAATACTAAGTGAAAATAAGTACAATTCCTGACTACTATGAATAGTACATAATTGCACTTACTTAAGATAACCTCAAGATAAGATACTTGTGCTGTTACATTTACCTCCCCATTTTTGGAGGACGGGCTGCCTCCTCACCATTCCCCCCCCCTCACCTTCCTCTCACCCCCCCTCCTCACCTTCACCACCCACACCTTCACCACCCTCACCTTCACCCCCCCCCCTTGGGTGCCTCTGCCTGTGGTTTACCTGTGGTCGGTTTAGAGAGTTTCTCACCTCTCAGCCCTGCCTGGGGCCAGGCTTCCCTGACGATAGCTTGATCAGTGTGTCTATTGGTGTTAGCGGCCCGCAGGCCCGCATGTCCCTCACTAACCGACTCATCAAGCATTATCTCCACAAACTGTTCACGCTCTCTCTTAAAGATTGTTACGCTGGTTTCCTTATATTTATTGTTATTGAAGGCTGAAGAGTTTGGATCGCCTTGTTTCATTATAGTAGACTTACTGTGTGTGTAGGGCTCATCTGTGTGTACCTCACCTAGTTGTGCATGCGGGGGTTGAGCTCTGCTCTTTCGGCCCGCCTCTCAACTGTCAATCAATCAACTGTTACTAACTACTAATTCCCCCCCCCCCCCCCACCATCACACAGGAAGCAGCCTGTAGCAGCTATCTTACTCCCAGGTACCTTTTCACTGCTAGATAACAGGTGCATCTGGGTGAAGGAATTTGCCCATTTGCTTTTCCGGCGGTGCCGAAAGATCGAACCCCGGTCCCTAGGTCCACGAGTTTAGAGCGCTGTCCACTCTGTCACCCCCCCTCCCCCACCCCGGTATGTACTCACCTATTTGTACTCACCTATTTGTGCTTGCGGGGGTTGAGCTTTGGCTCTTTGGTCCCGCCTCTCAACTGTCAATCAACTGGTGTACAGATTCCTGAGCCTACTGGGCTCTATCATATCTACATTTAAAACTGTGTATGGAGTCAGCCTCCACCACATCACTGCCTAATGCATTCCATCCGTTAACTACTCTGACACTGAAAAAGTTCCTTCTAACGTCTCTGTGGCTCATGTGAGTACTCAGTTTCCACCTGTGTCCCCTTGTTCGCGTCCCACCAGTGTTGAAAAGTTTATCCTTGTTTACCCGGTCGATTCCTCTGAGGATTTTGTAGGTTGTGATCATGTCTCCCCTTACTCTTCTGTCTTCCAGTGTCGTAAGGTGCATTTCCCGCAGCCTTTCCTCGTAACTCATGCCTCTTAGTTCTGGAACTAGTCTAGTGGCATACCTTTGGACTTTTTCCAGCTTCGTCTTGTGCTTGACAAGGTACGGGCTCCATGCTGGGGCCGCATACTCCAGGATTGGTCTTACATATGTGGTGTACAAGATTCTGAATGATTCCTTACACAGGTTCCTGAACGCCGTTCTGATGTTAGCCAGCCTCGCATATGCCGCAGACGTTATTCTCTTTATGTGGGCTTCAGGAGACAGGTTTGGTGTGATATCAACTCCTAGATCTTTCTCTCTGTCTGTTTCATTAAGTACTTCATCTCCTATTCTGTATCCTGTGCCTGGCCTCCTGTTTCCACTGCCTAGTTTCATTACTTTGCATTTACTCGGGTTGAACTTCAACAGCCATTTGTTGGACCATTCACTCAGTCTATCCAGGTCATCTTGTAGCCTCCTACTATCATCCTCTGTTTCAATCCTCCTCATAATTTTTGCATCGTCGGCAAACATTGAGAGGAACGAATCTATGTGTGTGTGTGTGTGTGTGTGTGTGTGCGTGCTATTTGTACCTGTAGGAACGATTTGTTAGTTCATGGACCCCGAATTCCAACCGTCGGGTGAGTTATGTACTAACCACCACCTAATATTCATGTCTACTGCATATATTTCTCTCTCACAAACACACATCCGCAGGATGCACCAACAAACAGTTGACTAACTCCTGGGTACCTTTTTGTCACTGTTAGGTGAACTCTGTGTGTGTGTTTACTAACCTAGTTGTACTCACCTAGCTGGGATTGCGGAGGATGAGCTTTGGCTCTTTGAATGGGTACTACACACACACACACACACACACACACACACACACACACACACACACACACACACACACACACACACACACACACACACACACACACACACACTCCACCTAGTCTTCACTCTAAACGACTCTGACATAAGAGAAATCGGTTTTGAGGACCCAGTAGGAATGAGCGACCACAGTGTATTGGTGTTTGAGTACCTGATTGAAGAAGGGTTATTGAACTCGAGGAGGGATACCGAAACCAAAAGGTTAGCATGCCGAAAGGGAAACTATGAGGGGATAAGAAAATTCCTGACAAATATAGCATGGGAAACAGAACTCAGGGGAAAGACGGTCCAAGATATGATGGACTACATCACGCAGAAGTGCAAGGACACAGCAGACAAGTTTGTCACAGTCCAAAAGGAAAACAGAGAAATGAAGATGAGAAACCCATGGTTTAATCAGAGATGTAGGCTAGCTAAGCAGCAAAGTAAAAGGGCATGGAGAAACTATAGGAATAACAGTACACTTGAGAGCAGAGAAAGATACCAGAATGCCAGGAATGAATATGTCAGGATGAGAAGAGAGGCAGCCGCCTTCGGCGGCAACAATAAAAAAAATCAATCAGAAAGACAATACGAAAATGACATAGCAAGCAAGGCAAAGGAGAAAAACAACAGTAAAGGAACAGGTTATGAGATTAAGGATAGGGGCGGAAGGATTCACTACAAACGACAAGGAAGTGTGTGAGGAACTGAATAAGAAATTCCAGGAGGTCTTCACCTTAGAGCAATGAGAAATCCCAGAGATAAGTGAGGGAATAGCTAACCAGGAACCACTGGAAGAGTTTGAGATTACCAGCGGGGAAGTAAGGAAGTGTTTATTAGAGTTGGATGTGACAAAGGCTATAGGCCCAGATGGAATCTCCCCTTGGATACTAAAGGAAGGAGCAGAAGAACTGTGCCTACCACTCTCCATAGTGTATAACAAATCACTGGCAACAGGGGAACTGCCAGAAATTTTGAAAGAAGCTAATGTAGTCACGATATACAAGAAAGGGGATAGACAGGAGGCACTGAACTACAGGCCAGTGTCCCTAACCTGCATACCATGCAAGCTG
>NC_091159.1:9617831-9627831 GCF_040958095.1 Procambarus clarkii | reverse complement strand
CAGGGACATAGGGTGAAAGAAACTCTGCCCGTTGTTTCTCGCCGGCGCCTGGGATCGAACCCAGGACCACAGGATCACAAGTCCAGCGTGCTGTCCGCTCGGCCGACCGGCTCCCCAGGGCACAGTCCTTGCACCACTTCTATTTCTCATTATTATCTCTGATAGACACAAATACTAGTCACAGCTTCCTGTCATCCTTTGCAGATGATAACAAAATCAGCATGAAAATTGCCACTGTAGAAGACAATGAAAAACTACAGGCAGATATAAATAAAATATTCGATTGGGCAACTGAAAATAACATAATGTTAAACGGTGATAAGTTCCAGGTACTGAGGTACGGTTTAAACGAGGAAGTTAAACTAAAACAGTGGATACAGGACACAATCAGACCTACTCATAGAAGGAAAGCAACATAAAATATCTGCGAATTAGGATGTCTGACGACCTGACATTTAGTGAACATAACCGAGCAAATATAGCGGCGACCAGGAAAATGATAGGATGGATTATGAGAACTTTCAAATCCAGAGACCCCACAGCAAAGCTCTAATACTATTTAAATAACTGGGGCTGTCCCGTCTTGAGTATTGCTTGTTACTCACTTCCCCTTTCAGAGCGGGAGAGATCTCTGAACTAGAGGGAATACAGTGAACATATACAGCACCCATAGAAACGATAAAACATTGAATTATTGGGACGGTCTCAAATCTCTTAAAATATACTCTTTGGAAAGGAGACGAGTATGGGATAAAATAATATATTCATGGAAGATACTGGAGGGCCAGGTCCCAAATTTGCACAGTAGAATAACAACATACTGGTGAGCAAGGTACCAACCAGACTGTAGTGGATATGTGGGGCCTGCGGGGCGCTCCAAGGAACAGCCTGTTGGACCAAGTTATCAAAAGTCGCGGCCGGGCTCGGCTAGTAGAAGCACTCTCGAGACCATCTCCAGGTATGCTCCAGGTACTACTACTACTACTACTACCATTATTACCACCACCACTACTACTACTACCATTATTACCACTACTACTACTATTACTACTACTACTAGCCCTGTTGTATATAAACAACAGGGCTCCATCAGGGAAAATACTATCTTCTCTCACAACCAGACCATCACCAGAGAAATCTTAACAAGCAACACAGAAATCATCGATAGACACAGCGATAGCAGGAGACTCGACATCAGCGAGGCCCTACACATCAAAAAGTCAACACCAGCAATCATCAGCCAATTATCACATAACTATATTCTACCCACTTCAAGACTCCGAACCAATATAGAAGCAGGAAAGGAGGTATGGGCCAATAGGCCTTCTGCAGTTACTTCCATTCTTATGTTTTCATACCCAATTTATACCCATTGTTTCGTGTTCTGTCTTGTGTTTGACACCTCACCCAAAACTGTTGTACCATATCACCTCACCCAAAACGAGTATAAGTACGATGAATTTTATGTGTAAACTAAGTCTTTGAAAATGTAATAAGAATTACGAAACGCATTCAGGCGTCAGAACATAACTATAAATGAATTTTGGAGATTTAATATTTCACTTACCATCGACAGTGATGAAAAACATAAGAAATGTTGACAAAATTCGCGTTAGAATGATTAATCTTACCTTTTTGGTCATATTCAACAGCATATGTTTACAAGAAAGACTGCTACCAAAATCTACTTATATATATATAAATAAATAAATATATATATATATATATATATATATATATATATATATATATATATATATATATATATATATATATATATATATATATATATATATATATATATATATATATATATATATATATATATATATATATATATATATATATAACTTAGAAGTGAAAGTAGCGTGTGTGGCATTGGGATATTCGAGCCACCAAGAGAACCAAACTGGCTTCGTCATGATAGGTCCCAACCTCATCCCTCTTCCCCCCCCCCCTCCCCTCCCCTTGGCTCCGTGGAGGGGGTTGGGGAGGTGGTGGGGGGGGGGAGAAACGGGGAGACTAAACACTGAGATTGGAAGTTTTTCTGTTCTTGGCGAGCGATGCAATATACGGACAAAACAGCCTTGTGAGTCAGGACGATAAATATAACTGAGACGGTTATAAAGGAAGCTGACAGAGAGAGAGAATGACAGACAGAGAGTGAGAGAGAGACAGAGAGAGAGCAAGAGAGAGAGAGAGAGACAGAGAGTGAGAGAGAGCGAGTGAGAGAGAGAGACAGAGAGTGAGAGAGAGCGAGAGAGAGAGAGAGAGACAGAGAGTGAGAGAGAGCGAGTGAGAAAGAGAGACAGAGAGTGAGAGAGACAGAGAGAGAGAGAGAGACAGAGAGAGAGAGAGCAAGAGAGAGAGAGAGAGAGAGAGAGAGAGAGAGAGAGAGAGAGAGAGAGAGAGAGAGAGAGAGAGAGAGAGAGAGCGAGAGAAAGAGAAATATATTTACGTACATAATTGTATTTTCCCTTTTTGTAGCGAGTCCCCGAAAAATTAAGAGGACATTTCCCTGCAATTTCATTTCATTGTGTAATATTGCAATATATTATAGTGAGTATAATTATAAGGTTTATTTTATATATATATATATATATATATATATATATATATATATATATATATATATATATATATATATATATATATATATATATATATTAGCTGTACCCGGCCACGCGTTGCTGAGCCACAGCAACCTTCCCCTGTCTCAAAGTCCTCCCCACCATTTCCCCCTCCCCCGTCTCTTCGTCTTCCTAACCATTCCTCACTCCCTCGTCCCTTTTTCCTCCCTATCATCTCCCACTCCACCATCCCCTTGTCCTCCCCACTATCTCCCACTCCCCTCCGTCCCCTCGTCCTCCCTAACATTCTCCCCTCCCCCGTCCCCTCGTCCTCCCCACTATCCCCCACTCCCCTGTCCTCTTGTTCTCCCCACCATTCTCCATTCCCCTGTCCCCTCGTTCCCAACTCCCCTGTCCCCTCGTCCTCCCCACCATCACCCACTCCCTCGTCTGATGATTAAATGATCTGATGTTCCCATCAGAAAATTGGGAACATCAAATGATCTGGGGCTAGATTCACGAAGAAATTATGCAAACACTTACGAACCTGAACACCTTTTCTCCATTTCGGCGGCTTTATTTACAATTATTAAACAGTTAATGAGCTCCGAAGCAGCAGGAGGCTGTTTATAACAATAACAACAGTTGATTGGCAAGTTTTCATGCTTGTAAACTGTTTAATAAATGTAACCAAAATCATCAAAGATTGAGGAAAGATGTACACGTCCGTAAGTACTTGCGTAATTGCTTCGTGAATCTGGCCCCAGATTTTCCCATCACTGAAATATAAGAAAAAGACAATAAAAATCGAAATAAAAAACAATGAAAAATAAAAAAATAAACTATACTCACGAAATGAACGGTATGGTAAACAACACAGCTCAATTCCAACGCAAGGTCACACAAAATAATTAAATCAAAATGAAAATAAATCGAAATCTATGAAAATTCAATTTATCAATGAAATCGGAAACATTGAAATAGAATCGTAACATAATTAGTATAGCGTGTGTTGGTCTTATGTGCAACAGATGGCCCTGTTTTTCAAAAACGCATGTTTTTACCTGTCACAGGGGTGGCATCTATATAGTAGGTATATAAATACCCGCGCGAATTCGAATGGCACGTTATGTCAAAATTTCAAAGCAATCGGTGAAGAACTTTCAGCGATTACAGCGGGTGTTGCTCTTGCGTCCAACAGATGGCGCTTATTTTTTAAAATTTCAAATTTTGTTCTTATGAAATGATAAAGCTATTCATTTCACTATGTATGAGTAAATTGTTTTTTTATTTGAGTTAAAACCAACAAAGATATATAACCAAACCTAACCAACCCTACCTAACCTAACCTAATCTATTTTAACCTAACCTAATCTAACATAATTAAGTAAATAATTTATGTTCATTAATTAATACAATTTATTGAAAATAATGAAAATCACTCGACCTATTAGGCAAATCGGGCCTCGCATACTAGGCTGAGAAGTGCATTCTGGCTACTAGGTACGACATATATATATATATATATATATATATATATATATATATATATATATATATATATATATATATATATATATATATATATATATATATATATATGTCGTACCTAGTAGCCAGAACGCACTTCTCAGCCTACTATGCAAGGCCCGATTTGCCTAATAAGCCACGTTTTCATTAATTAATTGTTTTTCGACTACCTAACCTACCTAACCTAACCTAACCTAACTTTTTCGGCCACCTAACCCAACCTAACCTATAGAGATAGGTTAGGTTAGGTTAGGTAGGGTTGGTTAGGTTCGGTCATATATCTACGTTAATTTTAACTCAAATAAAAAAAAATTGACCTCATACATAATGAAATGGGTAGCTTTATTATGTCATAAGAAAAAAATTAGAGAAAATATATTAATTCAGGAAAACTTGGCTTATTAGGCGAATCGGGCCTTGCATAGTAGGCTGAAAAGTGCGTTCTGGCTACTAGGTACGACATATATATATATATATATATATATATATATATATATATATATATATATATATATATATATATATATATATATATATATATATATATATATATGTCGTACCTAGTAGCCAGAACGCACTTCTCAGCCTACTATGCAAGGCCCGATTTGCTTAATAAGCAGAGTTTTCACGAATTAATTGTTTTTCGACTACCTAACCTACCTAACCTAACCTAACCAACCTTTTTCGGGTACCTAACCTAACCTAACCTATAAAGATAGGTTAGGTTAGGTTAGGTAGGGTTGGTTAGGTTCGGTCATATATCTACGTTAATTTTAACTTCAATAAAAAAAAATTTACCTCATATATAATGAAATGGGTAGCTTTATCTTTTCATAAGAAAAAAAATAGAAAAAATATACTAATTCAGGAAAACTTGGCTTATTAGGCAAATCGGGCCTTGCATAGTAGGCCAAAAGGTGTGTTCTGGCTACTAGATACGACATATATATATATATATATGTATATATATATATATATATATGTCGTACCTAGTAGCCAGAACGCACTTCTCAGCCTACTATGCAAGGCCCGATTTGCCTAATAAGCCAAGTTTTCATGAATTATTTGTTTTTCGACTACCTAACCTACCTAACCTAACCTAACCTAACTTTTTCGGCTACCTAACCAAACCTAACCTATAAAGATAGGTTAGGTTAGGTTAGGTAGGGTTGGTTAGGTTCGGTCATATATCTACGTTAATTTTAACTCCAATAAAAAAAAATTGACCTCATACATAATGAAATGGGTAGCTTTATCATTTCATAAGAAAAAAATTAGAAAAAATATATTAATTCAGGAAAACTTGGCTTATTAGGCAAATCGGGCCTAGAATAGTAGGCCAAAAAGTGAGTTCTGGCTACTAGGTACGACATATATATATATATATGTCGTACCTAGTAGCCAGAACTCACTTCTCAGCCTACTATTCAAGGCCCGATTTGCCTAATAAGCCAAGTTTTCCTGAATTAGTATATTTACTATAATTTATTTCTTATGAAATGATAAAGCAACCCTTTTCTCTATGTATGAGGTAAATTTTTTTTTATTGGAGTTAAAATTAACGTAGATATATGACCGAACCTAACCAACCCTACCTAACCTAACCTAACCTATATTTATAGGTAAGGTTAGGTTAGGTAGCCAAAAAAAGCTAGGTTAGGTTAGGTTAGGTAGGTTAGGTAGACGAAAAAACATTAATTCATGAAAACTTGGCTTATTAGGCAAATCGGGCCTTGAATAGTAGGCTGAGAAGTGCGTTCTGGCTATTAGGTACGACATATATATATATATATATATATATATATATATATATATATATATATATATATATATATATATATATATATATATATATGTCGTACCTAGTAGCCAGAACTCACTTTTCAGCCTACTATGCAAGGCCCGATTTGCCTAATAAGCCAAGTTTTCCTGAATTAATATATTTTCTCTATTTTTTTTCTTATGAAATGATAAAGCTACCCATTTCATTATGTATGAGGTCAATTTTTTTTTTATTAGAGTTAAAATTAACGTAGATATATGACCGAACCTAACCAACCCTACCTAACCTAACCTAACCTATCTTTATAGGTTAGGTTGGGTTAGGTAGCGGAAAAAGTTAGGTTAGGTTAGGTTAGGTAGGTTAGGTAGTCGAAAAACAATTAATTCATGAAAACTTGGCTTATTAGGCAAATCGGGCCTTGCATAGTAGGCCAAGAAGTGAGTTCTGGCAATTAGGTACGACATATATATATATATATATATATATATATATATATATATATATATATATATATATATATATATATATGTCGTACCTAGTAGCCAGAACTCACTTTTCAGCTTACAATGCAAGGCCCAATTTGCCTAATAAGCCAAGTTTTCATGAATTAATATATTTTCTCTGATTTTTTTCTTATGCAATGATAAAGCAACCTATTTCATTATGTAAGAGGTCAATTTTTTTTTATTGGAGTTAAAATTAACGTAGATATATGACCGAACCTAACCAACCCTACCTAACCTAACCTAACCTATCTTTATAGGTTAGGTTAGGTTAGGTAGCCGAAAAAGTTAGGTTAGGTTAGGTTAGGTAGGTTAGGTAGTCGAAAAGCAATTAATTCATGAAAACTTGGCTTATTAGGCAAATCGGGCCTTGCATAGTAGGCTCAGAAGTGAGTTCTGGCTACTAGGTACGACATATATATATATATATATATATATATATATATATATATATGTCGTACCTAGTAGCCAGAACGCACTTGTCAGCCTACTATGCAAGGCCCGATTTACCTAATAAGCCAAGTTTTCATGAATTAATTGTTTTTCGACTACCTAACCTACCTAACCTAACCTAACCTAACTTTTTCGGCTACCTAACCTAACCTAACCTATAACGATAGGTTCGGTTAGGTTAGGTAGGGTTGGTTAGGTTCGGTCGTATATCTACGTTAATTTTAACTCCAATAAAACAAAATTGACCTCATACATAATGAAATGGATAGCTTTATCATTTTATAAGAAAAAAATTAGAGAAAATATATTAACTCAAGAAAACTTGGCTTATTAGGCAAATCGGGCCTTGCATAGTAGGCCGAGAAGTGCGTTCTGGCTACTAGGTACGACATATATATATATATATATATATATATATATATATATATATATATATATATATATATATATATGTATATATATATATATATATATATATATATATATATATATATATATATATATATATATATATATACAATAAAATCAAATAAAAAAAATAATAATAGGGGTGGTAGGAGAGGAAAAGATTAAAGTATTCAGTAAGAATCCACAAGGTCTTCTCTGAACACTATTTATTTTCTTCTTCGAGGATGTGGATCCCTTTAATTAAACCAGTGGTGGTACCCCTATATATATATATATATATATATATATATATATATATATATATATATATATATATATATATATATATATATATATATATATGTCGTACCTAGTAGCCAGAACTCACTTCTCAGCCTACTATGCAAGGCCAGATTTGCCTAATAAGCCTAGTTTTCATGAATTAATGTTTTTTCGACTACCTAACCTACCTAACCTAACCTAACCTAACGTTTTCGGCTACCTAACATAACCTAACCTATAAAGATAGGTTAGGTTAGGTTAGGTAGGCTTGGTTAGGTTCGGTCATATATCTACGTTAATTTTAACTCCAATAAAAAATAATTGACCTCATACATAATGAAATGGGTAGCTTTATCATTTCATAAGAAAAAAATTAGAGAAAATATATTAATTCAGTAAAACTTGGCTTATTAGGCAAATCAGGCCTTGCATAGTAGGCTGAGAAGTGCGTTCTGGCTATTAGGTATGACATATATATATATATATATATATATATAATATATATATATATATATATATATATATATATATATATATATATATATATATATATATATAACTGAAAACTCACACCCCAGAAGTGACTCGAACCCATACTCCCAGAAGCAACGCAACTGGTATGTACAAGACGCCTTAATCCACTTGACCATCACGACCGGACAAAATGAGGTGATAGCCGAGGCTATTTGAACCACCCCACCGCCGGCACTCGGATAGTAATCTTGGGCATAGCATTTTACCAAATCACCTCATTCTTTGGGGCACACGTGAGGAACACAAATGCGAACAAGCCTGAATGGTCCCCAGGACAATATACAACTGAAAACTCACACCCCAGAAGTGACTCGAACCCATACTCCCAGAAGCAACGCAACTGGTATGTACAAGACGCCTTAATCCACTTGACCATCACGACCGGACAAAATGAGGTGATAGCCGAGGCTATTTGAACCACCCCACCGCCGGCACTCGGATAGTAATCTTGGGCATAGCATTTTACCAAATCACCTCATTCTTTGGGGCACACGTGAGGAACACAAATGCGAACAAGCCTGAATGGTCCCCAGGACAATATGCAACTGAAAACTCACACCCCAGAAGTGACTCGAACCCATACTCCCAGAAGCAACGCAACTGGTATGTACAAGACGCCTTAATCCACTTGACCATCACGACCGGACAAAATGAGGTGATAGCCGAGGCTATTTGAACCACCCCACCGCCGGCACTCGGATAGTAATCTTGGGCATAGCATTTTACCAAATCACCTCATTCTTTGGGGCACACGTGAGGAACACAAATGCGAACAAGCCTGAATGGTCCCCAGGACAATATGCAACTGAAAACTCACACCCCAGAAGTGACTCGAACCCATACTCCCAGAAGCAACGCAACTGGTATGTACAAGACGCCTTAATCCACTTGACCATCACGACCGGACAAAATGAGGTGATAGCCGAGGCTATTTGAACCACCCCACCGCCGGCACTCGGATAGTAATCTTGGGCATAGCATTTTACCAAATCACCTCATTCTTTGGGGCACACGTGAGGAACACAAATGCGAACAAGCCTGAATGGTCCCCAGGACAATATGCAACTGAAAACTCACACCCCAGAAGTGACTCGAACCCATACTCCCAGAAGCAACGCAACTGGTATGTACAAGACGCCTTAATCCACTTGACCATCACGACCGGACAAAATGAGGTGATAGCCGAGGCTATTTGAACCACCCCACCGCCGGCACTCGGATAGTAATCTTGGGCATAGCATTTTACCAAATCACCTCATTCTTTGGGGCACACGTGAGGAACACAAATGCGAACAAGCCTGAATGGTCCCCAGGACAATATGCAACTGAAAACTCACACCCCAGAAGTGACTCGAACCCATACTCCCAGAAGCAACGCAACTGGTATGTACAAGACGCCTTAATCCACTTGACCATCACGACCGGACAAAATGAGGTGATAGCCGAGGCTATTTGAACCACCCCACCGCCGGCACTCGGATAGTAATCTTGGGCATAGCATTTTACCAAATCACCTCATTCTTTGGGGCACACGTGAGGAACACAAATGCGAACAAGCCTGAATGGTCCCCAGGACAATATGCAACTGAAAACTCACACCCCAGAAGTGACTCGAACCCATACTCCCAGAAGCAACGCAACTGGTATGTACAAGACGCCTTAATCCACTTGACCATCACGACCGGACAAAATGAGGTGATAGCCGAGGCTATTTGAACCACCCCACCGCCGGCACTCGGATAGTAATCTTGGGCATAGCATTTTACCAAATCACCTCATTCTTTGGGGCACACGTGAGGAACACAAATGTGAACAAGCCTGAATGGTCCCCAGGACAATATGCAACTGAAAACTCACACCCCAGAAGTGACTCGAACTCGAAGTGACAGAAGTGACTCGGTGGGGTGGTTCAAATAGCCTCGGCTATCACCTCATTTTGTCCGGTCGTGATGGTCAAG
>NC_091159.1:9593477-9617331 GCF_040958095.1 Procambarus clarkii | reverse complement strand
TTTTTCCCCCCAAAACACCTCATTCGTCAATATCCTCACCATCCTCGCCAGGGAGTCGGTCGGCCGAGCGGACAGCACGCTGTACTTGTCATCCTGTGGTCCTGGGTTCGATCCCAGGCGCCACCGAGAAACAATGGACAGATTTTCTTTCACCCTATGCCCCTGTTACCTAGCAGTAAAATAGGTACCTGGGTGTTAGTCAGCTGTCACGGGCAGTTTCCTTGGGGGTGGAGGCCTGGTCGAGGACCGGGCCGCGGGGACACTAAAAAGCCCCGAAATCATCTCAAGATAACCTCAAGAAGATCCTCTGCCGTTTATGTTGACCAGTACTCATCAGCCTCATGTGAGGCATAATGAGGAATGTGAGTAAACAGGGGACTGGCAGGAACTGGAGGATGGCGGGCACTTAAGAGTGAGACGAAGGTCAATTAGGTGTTACAGTCTGGAGGCTTCTTGCGTGCGTGCGTGTGTGTGTGTGTGTGTGTGTGTGTGTGTGTGTGTGTGTGTGTGTGTGTGTGTGTGTGTGTTTGAAAACAGGTAAAACGCCTAATATTAATAAAATAATAAAATTAAGCAACATAAATAATAATAATTATCACAATAATAATAATAAAAATGATAATAATAATAATTATATTATAATATTCACAATAATAAAAGTATTGGAACACGTCCCAATCTCACCAACTCACGTGGAAAAAAAATCGTATTGTCTCTTTTTTTTTCTTTCTTCCTATTATTAAATATTTTGAAATCGTGTGTTGTTGTTGTTGTTGCTGATAATTCCTTACCTCATTGATCTAAACATTTTTTTTTTTCATTTTAATGTGTTTATCGTAAATTTTTCTTCTTAACTCTTGTGTTTATTTTTTAATTTTGTGTCTTTACGATTTCTTTTATTGAGTGTTAGGCTTCTTTATTGCGTATCTTTTATTTGTTTTTTTTTACTTCTATTATCGTATGACCTTAGAGTTCTTGTATTATATGTTTTATATTGCTTTTACTGTAGTTTTTTAACTAATTTTAATGTCATTTTTTGAGATTTTATTGTGTGAATGAATAAAATATATAAATAAATGTATTATTCACCTCTTTTAATGTATAACTTTAGAGTATTGTTTTATATTAAGTCTTTAGACTTATTTTATTGAAAGTCTTCACACTTCTTTTATTGTATGTCTTTTAGAGTTCTCTTATGCACATTCGTCAGAGGCTATTGGGCTTATTAATTGTTTTGTGTACCTCACGTGTAAATATTACTGAGGTTGTCACCAGCAATATTGTTCTTGCAATTCTTGGTGGTTACATTCAATTTTCTTGAGAGAGAGTAAGAGAGAGAGAGAGAGAGAGAGAGAGAGAGAGAGAGAGAGAGAGAGAGAGAGAGAGAGAGAGAGAGAGAGAGAGACAGAGAGAGAGAGAGAGAGAGAGAGAGAGAGAGAGAGAGAGAGAGAGAGAGAGAGACAGAGAGAGAGAGAGAGAGAGAGAGAGAGAGAGAGAGAGAGAGAGAGAGAGAGAGAGAGAGAGAGAGAGAGACAGAGAGAGAGAGAGAGAGAGAGAGAGAGAGAGAGAGAGAGAGAGAGAGAGAGAGAGACAGAGAGAGAGAGAGAGAGAGAGAGAGAGAGAGAGAGAGAGAGAGAGAGAGAGAGAGAGAGAGAGAGACAGAGAGAGAGAGAGAGAGACAGAGAGAGAGAGAGAGAGAGAGAGAGAGAGAGAGAGAGAGAGAGAGAGAGAGAGAGAGAGAGAGAGAGAGAGAGAGAGAGAGACAGAGACAGAGAGAGAGAGAGAGAGAGAGAGAGAGAGACAGAGAGAGAGAGAGAGAGAGAGAGAGAGAGAGACAGAGAGAGAGAGAGAGAGAGA
This sequence comes from Procambarus clarkii, assembly GCF_040958095.1. Taxonomy (NCBI): domain Eukaryota; kingdom Metazoa; phylum Arthropoda; class Malacostraca; order Decapoda; family Cambaridae; genus Procambarus; species Procambarus clarkii. The sequence continues at coordinate 9,615,474 of NC_091159.1, read as the reverse complement.
GAGAGAGAGAGAGAGAGAGAGAGAGAGAGAGAGAGAGAGAGAGAGAGAGAGAGAGAGAGAGAGAGACAGAGAGAGAGAGAGAGAGAGAGAGAGAGAGAGAGAGAGAGAGACAGAGAGAGAGAGAGAGAGAGAGAGAGAGACAGAGAGAGAGAGAGAGAGAGAGAGAGAGAGAGAGAGAGAGAGAGAGAGAGAGAGAGAGAGAGAGAGAGAGAGAGACAGAGACAGAGAGAGAAAAAGAGAGAGAGAGAAAGAGAGAGAGAGAGAGAGAGACTCACCCAGCGGCCTTTTTCCCTGACTCACAGTGGAAAATCCCGGGTCCAATTCCTTGGCAGGGCAGAAACGATTGGGCAGCATCTAATTTCACCTGATGCTTCTATTCTCCTAGCGGTAAAGAGGTACCAGAGACAGCTGTCGTGCTCACCGAGTTATGACTGATGGGGTGTAGCTTCAGCTCTTTGGTCCCGCCTCTTAACCTTCAATCAACTGCTGTACAGGTACATGAGCCTATTGGGCTCTATCATATCTACAATCTACATTTGAAACTGTGTATGGAGTCTGCCTTCACAAAGGCAGTAGTGGGCTGCATTATCTAGGTGTGTGTGTGTGTGTGTGTGTGTGTGTGTGTGTGTGTGTGTATGTGTGTGTGTGTGTGTGTGTGTGTGTGTGTGTGTCTGTGTGTGTCTGTGTGTGTGTGTGTGTGTGTGTGTGTGTGTGTGTGTGTGTGTGTGTGTGTGTGTGTGTGTGTGTGTGTGTGTGTGTGTGTATGTGTGTGTGTGTGTCTGTGTGTCTGTGTACTCACCTAGTTGTACTCCCTTAGTTGTGCTTGCGGGGGTTGCGCTTTGACTCTTTGTTCCCACCCTCTCAACTGCCAATCAACTGATGTACAGATTCCTGAGCCTATTGGGCTCTGTCAAATCTACATTTGAAAGTGTGTATTCACCTAATTGTGTTTGAGGGGGTTGAGCTCTGCTCTTTTGGCCCGTCGAAGGAGCAGAGCTCAACTGTCAATCAATCAACTGTTACTACTAACTTGTACCAGGTGTGTGCGCGGTACACACACACACACACACACACACACACACACACACACACACACACACACACACACACACACACACACACACACACACACTCACATGGGGGCCTGATAGCTGAGTGGACAGCGCTCTGGACTCGTAATTGTAGAGTCCGGGTTCGATCCCAGGTGATGGCAGAAAAAAAAATGGGCAGAGTTTCTTTCACCCTGATACCCCTGTTGCATATTTAACTGAAAATCAGGATCAAGCCAGCTTTGCCCTTTTGCTCTACGCGAGGTTTCTGTCCACGCTGAGCTGGCCTTAGGACACCTGCGTTATCATTTGACAGATGTACCGCCCCAGTCAAACTCCCCACCTGATAATGTCCTCGGGCATAGGGTAGAAGAAACTCTGACCATCGTTTCTCGCCGGCGCCCGGGATCGTACCCGGGACCACAGGATCACGTGTCCAGAGTGCTGTGGGGAGCTCGGCCGGCCGGCTCCCCACCGCCCCTCCCTCCACTCCTCACCCCACTGTGTGTGTGTGTGTGTGTATTTTCACCTATTTGTATTCACTTAGTTGTTTTTGCGGGGGTTGAGCTCTGCTCTTTCGGCCCGCCTCTCAACTGTCAATCAATCAACTGTTACTAACTACTTTTTTCACACACACACACACACACATGAAGCAGCCCATAGCAGCTGTTTAACTCCCAGGTACCTATTTCTGCTAGGTAGCAGGCGCATCAGGGTGAAGGAAACTGATTATTTGTTTTTCCGGCGGTGCCGGAGGATCGAACCCCGGTCCCTAGGTCCACGAGTCTAGAGCGCTGTCCACTCAGCCACCACTCAATCCCAGGAGGGTGTGTAATAATATGTGAGATAAATACATAGTATACATATTGGAGACAATAGGTGTGGAGGGGTCGGAAACATTTGGTCAGGACATTTGACACAACCCAGGGGTCGGAAAGCCTGGGTCCAAGAGCTAATAGCTCCACCTCCCAGACACAAATAGGTTAATACACTGCATCAAGATTTATTTATATATATATATATATATATATATATATATATATATATATATATATATATATATATATATATATATATATATATATATATATATATATATATTAACTACAAAGGAAACTTACAATGACGAAGCAAGGTTAGACGCCGACGGTAAGAGGCAGCATTTAAACTGCCTCTCGCGTGATTGGATTGGCCGCTAGGTAACTGCGCTCCAAACTGCATTGACTCTCACAAACTTTTGTTTTTTTTCTGATAAGCAATAGTAATTAATCTCAACATTTAACCCATATTCATTTATAATAATCTAACATCTCAATAAGCTTCTCATTACTCCGAATTTATCACCCTTTTTTAAGAAGAGTTGCAGCACTAGCAACATGTTAATGAAGCACTCCCGACCAATGTTTACGTTCCAATAATATTTGCCTGCTCTGGAAACCGCCTGTCAATGACCTTGGTGGGATGTAGGTTGCGCCATTGTTCCAAACTTTTACTTACAATATGAAGGTTCCAGTTATTTCGACAACGGTTAATGCTACATAAGCGCGGTAAACCCCTCGTGCATTTGTTTGGTCATTCCCCAACGGTAGTAATGGAAGCACATTTAAAACAGTTTAGCAGATAGAGACAAGCGAGCGTCAGAAACTGTGCAGGCGGCAACTTATCTTGTTTGGCATTGAGAGGCCGCCTGTCTTGTTGATATTTCTACCATGTACTCGCCTATTTCTCCTTGCGTGGGTGGTTGAGCTTCGGCTCTTGGGTCCAGCCTCTCAACTGTGTATTTCTAAGAGATACAATGGTAACCGTAAATCGTATTTGACTGTATGTATCCCCATGACGCCCCGATGGGATAGTAACAGCCAAGATGTCAACATTATGAATAAGTGGATCTTTGGTGATAATACAGGCCCGTTCTCTTGATGCGCCACTCCGTAAAATATGCAACTGTTTTCCCCTGACCAGGAATGTGCGAACCTAAGCAACCCACCACACTTATCGAGGGCAAGGCATAGAAAACGTCAATATGACGGTGCTTTAATGTGTTTTAACACGTCGCATTTCTAACGGACTAGCAGATTCCATAAAAAATGCGACGCATTAAGTGAGAGGAGGAGGAGAAGTAAGAAACAATTTAGGGTTACTAGTTGCTGGTGAATACAACCATTAATAGTAAGGAGTGTAGTAGTAGTAGTAGTAGTAGTAGTAGTAGTAGTAGTAGTAGTAGTAGTAGTAGTAGTAGTAGTAGTAGCATTCATAACACTAGTTGAGACAGTAGTTAGAAGAGAAGTACTGGTATACAGTGACAGAAGCAGTAGTAACAGTAGCCGTACTTGGTATAGTAGTTTACCTTGAGTTTGTCTTAGTGTAGGTTACTAGGATCAATGTCACCACTGACCAGACCTTCTGGTCGGTGGTGTGACCAACCAGGCTGTTAGACGCTGCAGTTGCTTGCAGCCTGACGCATGAATCACAGCCCGGTTGATCAGCAGAAGGACAAGAATGACAGCAATAATAGCTGGAACAACAGAAGCAGCAACACTACTGATAATAATGGCAGTAATAACAATGGGAGCAACAAAGTGGAGAACAGGCAATGGTGCGAGTTGCAATAATTGCAACAGCAGCAGCAGCAACACAGTATCAGCATGTGTCTTAACAAAAAAGGTTAATAAAGTCAGATATCGTCCATAATACCTAATAAAGTTGAGGACAACCACCTGCTTATTAACAGTATACTCATAGCAGTAAACAAAGTTCATCCATTCTCATCCTATATTCTTCTCTCCCATGTTCACATATATGGAGCAGCGCCCTTCACTGGTACATTACCACCCTTCCCTACCACTCTATTCTGCAGGTTTATGAGAGTGAATACCAAGAGGATAAATAATATACATTAACGATGGTGAGGTGTCCTAGAGAACGTAGGCAATAATGTACTGGATGAATCTGGGAATTGCTTGAGAAGATCACACAATCATCGTAGATCTCAAACACCAAACAGAGCCCTGGGGGAAAACACCCGCTATGCATGACACAGACAACAAGTGCGGAAAATGCGAGAGATAGACCCTGCGATCTTCTATCATTTTCCCACACAATGAACAAAATTGAATTGCCTCTTTGATGTAAACCTCAGCCGTGTTGTGGCACTTCAAACCGCGTAACCTATATGGAAAATGCGCAGCTTGATGTACTCTCCCGGATGCTGGAAATGCGTCGTAGCCGGAATACTTCAAGGAAGTATACGACCAAAACACAAATTCGTCTCCCTATACAAAAAAACTCAACACAACGCAACAATTAGCCTACTGATGTTCCCGGTCCAACTTATTGACGTCAACGTCTCTCGGCCCTAATAGGGATGACGTCTGGAGTCACCACTGGAACCTTTGGGTCCCTTGTGTAGTACCTCGTAGCGTCAGGAGAAGGCCTTTGTACTGAACGAGTTCTACTCTCCAGCCTTGAGTATCCTATCAACTGCCACACCCACCACACTATGGGGTGTGGCACACACCCACCACATCAGGGTATGAGCCACACCCACTACACCAGGGTATGAGCCACACCCACTACACCAGGGTATGAGCCACACCCACTACACGAGGATATGAGCCACACCCACTACACCAGGGTATGAGCCACACCCACTACACGAGGATATGAGCCACACCCACTACACCATGGGTATGAAGCCACACCCACTACACCAGGGTATGAGCCACACCCACTACACGAGGATATGAGTCCACACCCACCTACACCAGGGTATGAGCCACACCCACTACACCGAGGATATGAGCCACACCCACTACACCAGGGTATGAGCCACACCCACTACACCAGGGTATGAACCACACCCACTACACGAGGATATGAGCCACACCCACTACACCAGGGTATGAGCCACACCCACTACACCAGGGTATGAGCCACACCCACTACACGAGGATATGAGCCACACCCACTACACCAGGGTATGAGCCACACCCACTACACCAGGGTATGAGCCACACCCACTACACGAGGATATGAGCCACACCCACTACACCAGGGTATGAGCCACACCCACTACACCAGGGTATGAGCCACACCCACTACACGAGGATATGAGCCACACCCACTACACCAGGGTATGAGCCACACCCACTACACGAGAATATGAGCCACACCAGGGTATGAGCCACACCCACTACACGAGGATATGAGCCACACCCACTACACCAGGGTATGAGCCACACCCACTACACCAGGGTATGAGCCACACCCACTACACGAGGATATGAGCCACACCCACTACACCAGGGTATGAGCCACACCCACCACACCAGGGTATGAACCACACCCACCACACCAGGGTATGAAGCCACACCCACCACACCAGGGTATGAACCACACCCACCACACCAGGGTATGAGCCACACCCACCACACCAGGGTATGAGCCACACCCACCACACCAGGGTATGAAGCCACACCCACCACACCAGGGTATGAGCCACACCCACTACACCAGGGTATGAGCCACACCCACCACACCAGGGTATGAAGCCACACCCACCTACACCAGGGTATGAGCCACACCCACCACACCAGGGTATGAACCACACCCACCACACCAGGGTATGAGCCACACCCACCACACCAGGGTATGAGCCACACCCACCACACCAGGGTATGAGCCACACCCACCACACCAGGGTATGAGCCACACCCACCACACCAGGGTATGAGCCACACCCACCACACCAGGGTATGAACCACACCCACCTACACCAGGGTATGAACCACACCCACCACACCAGGGTATGAGCCACACCCACTACACCAGGGTATGAGCCACACCCACCACACCAGGGTATGAACCACACTCACTACACCAGGGTATGAAGCCACACCCACTACACCAGGGTATGAGCCACACCCACCACACCAGGGTATGAGCCACACCCACTACACCAGGGTATGAGCCACACCCACTACACCAGGGTATGAACCACACCCACTACACCAGGGTATGAGCCACACCCACTACACCAGGGTATGAACCACACCCACTACACCAGGGTATGAGCCACACCCACCACACCAGGGTATGAGCCACACCCACTACACGAGGATATGAGCCACACCCACCACACCAGGGTATGAACCACACTCACCACACCAGGGTATGAGCCACACCCACTACACCAGGGTATGAGCCACACCCACTACACGAGGATATGAGCCACACCCACCACACCAGGGTATGAACCACACTCACCACATACTGTTCCAAAAATACAAAAAATAAATCTTAATTTGTTGGCGGATTTGGATTTTTCTTTGTTGATTTGAATTGTTTTTGTTATCGGATTTGAATAATTTTTTTTCAATTTTGGATGTTTTTGTTAGTTGAATTGGATTTTTTTCTGGGGGGAGGGGGTTGCGGAAATGATTTTGTGTGTGTGTGTGTGTGTGTGTGTGTGTGTGTGTGTGTGTGTGTGTGTGTGTGTGTGTGTGTGTGTGTGTGTGTGTGTGTGTGTGTGTGGCAGATTTGGTATTTTTGGTTGGTATATCTTGAGGTTATCTTGAGATGATTTCGGGGCTTTTAGTGTCCCCGCGGCCCGGTCCTCGACCAGGCCTCCACTCCCAGGAAGCAGCCCGTGACAGCTGACTAACACCCAGGTACCTATTTTACTGCTAGGTAACAGAGGCAAAGGGTGAAAGAAACTCTGCCCATTGTTTCTCGCCGGCGCCTGGGAACGAACCCAGGACCACAGGATCACAAGTCCAGCGTGCTGTCCGCTCCCTCCGGCCGGCCGGAGAATTTGGTAGAATTGGATTTTGGGGGGATTTGGATTTCTTTGTTGGCACATGGAGAATTTTATTGTAGGAGGAATTGGATTTTTAAAAAAATTGATTTGTTGGTGTATTTGGAAATTTTTGTTGGAGGATTTGGATTTTTTCTTGGCGGAATAAGAATTGTTTGATTTGCACAACTTAATTTTTATTGTTGGCGGATTTCAAGTTTTTTGTTGCCAGATTTGGATTTTTTTACGAAATTATTTTTTGGTTGGCGGAATTAGATTTTTTGTTGGTCCATTGGAATTTTTTTTTTTTTTTTTTTTTTTTTTTTTTTTTTTTTTTTTTTTTTCAGTTGGAATTTTTTGTCTGCATATATATATTTTTGTGCAGAATTGTACTATTATTTTTGTTGGCAGATTTGGAATCTTTCTTAGTTGTCAGATTTGGAATTATTTGTTGGCGGACTTTGATTTTTTTTTTATTGTTGACAGATTTAGAAACTTTTGTTGGCGGATTTTGACTTTTTTTGTTGGCCGAATTGGATTGTTTTGTTGACAGATTTGGATTTGTTACAAATTTAATTTTTTTGTCGGATTTTAATTGTTTTTTGGCGGATTTTAATTTTTATGTTGGCGGATTTTTTTTTTTTTTTTTTGGTGGAATTTGATATTTTTGTTGGCGGAACTAGAATTTTTTGTTTGCAGAATTAAAAAAAATTTGAGGGGAATTGGAATTTTTGGTTGGTGAAATTGGCTTTTTTTATGTATTTGGAATTTTTTGTTGGCGGATATAAAAACTTTTGTCGGCAGAATTAGATTTTTTGTTGGCGGATTTGGACTTATTTGTTGCCAAGTGTCACTCTTAGTAATTAAAATAGTGTTTAGTAAACACTACGCTTCTCACTCATCCACTTTCATGTTATCCCACATGGGGGGGGGGGGTAGTGTTACACACCAAATTTCTTAAAGCATTTAACATAGGCCTACTCCGACCAGCCTATGTCCGTCTTGTACCCCCAGTAAATTTGGTTGAGGCTAGCCCCAAGCCTCAGGCCTCCAACATTGGTCAAACACACCAACAGACAGATATTCTCTTACAATACAGATTTGAATTTAAATTTGACAATTACTATCTGGTTATGTCTGTTTTTGAATACACATTATTCTTAAATTTGTGCAGCCTATGTTAATAATTTTAAGCCGGAAATATGGTTGGAAGAGCACATGCACTTCCATGTAGTAGCAGACACTAATATATTAACATACAAGTCGTAGCCTACTCAAGACGGCTCCACAACGGATTTTAAACCCACCTAACTTTACCCATGCAATCTGGAGGAGAAAGAGAAGGAATAAGAAAATGAGTTGGTGGAGTGGAGAATGGTGATATTTATGCTGGTGCTAATGATCACAAGTTAATAATAATAATAATAATAATAATAATAATAATAATAATAATAATAATAATAATAATAATAATAATAATAAATGATAGAGCCTAGTGAGGTAGGCTCGTGCAGGTGATGATATTTGAAACAGAGAAGTGGTGGTGTGTGGGGGGGGGGAGGTTACCTTGATCCCATCTCGCCTATCCTGGTTACAACCGGTTCCCTCCACCTGTTACCTACTTACGAAATTCCTCTTCCATCCCCCCCTCCTCTCTCCCTCCTAATTTAACCTCAATCCCATCTTACCACCTGTACTAATCTGCTCTTCTATCCTTTCCACTCTATTCTTTAACGGCTCACTTATTCACTACCCCCAACCTCCACTTTTTTATGCTTCCTCCGTTTTCTATTACAATTTAGACATCTATGTTCTTCCCCTCAACCCCCCCATCATGTCGGTTTTTCCCCCTCCTCCCCACCCCTTTCACCGAGCCCTGGGTCTCACCCCACATCTCCCCCACCCCCTCTCTACCCCCACTGGCTCTCTCCTGGGGCTGTAGAGCAGCTAGCATGCATAACACCACCTGTGCCACTACCTGCATATTTAACCATCTACTCCTCTACGAGAAATGCTCGTCAAAAGTGGACCTTTTGACGAGTCGCCACCTGGCTGTCCCCGTCGAGGTCACTAGACAGTGGCTCTCCGGTAAATATATGAGGGCGTCACTGGTTCGTACCCAGGACACTGGTTCGATTCCCCCCGTCCTGCTCCAAGATTTAGAAACTTCTAAAGAACACTTCTAAGTTCTTCTAACCGCAAGGTGTACCGACGTATTGGTGTGTTCATGGTGTCACTTGTTAATAAGACGGTACTGATGCAGGTCAAAATATTGGTATCAATACATCTCTACTTCTTACTACAGTTCCTTGTGGTATACATACATTACAACTAGAGACCAGAGACAGGATTCAAGCCTTTACGCAACCTGTACATCTTTCCTTAATCACGGCAGCTTTTCTGACACTTATTAAATAGTTTACGGACTACGAAACTTCCCAACCCAAGATCATTATTGATGTAAACAACCTCACAGTGTCTGGGAGCTCATAATCTGTTTAATAAATGTAAACAACACCGTCGTGATTAAGGAAAGATGTACAGGTTTCGTAAATACTTGAAGAATCCTGAACCAGGAACTCAAACATCAGATTGTCCTCAAGTCCGGCTGGGGCTCGAACCCCACACCTCTGAGGAAGACGAGTCAGGTATCGTCCTCTCTACCCACGATGCCATAACAATTGTGAAACCATTAATTATAAAGAGCTCTGCCAGTATAACTATGTACCAGTTGGAAGGGATACGAGGATAAGGAAATGGGATATGGGGACAACGAGCTGAGATATGAGGACTAGGAGCTGAGTTCTGAGAATAATGAGCTGGGAACTGAGGAAAAGGAGCTAGGATACGGGGGATATAGTAATGAAAATGAGGGCGAAACCACTTAGGATCGAATGGTGATCTGCAAGAATTCTGGGGCCAAATTCACGAAGCAGTTACGCAAGTACTTACGAACGTGTACATCTTTCCTCAACCCTTTACGGCTTTGGTTACATTTATTAAACAGTTTACAAGCATGAAAACTTTCCAACCAACTGTTATAACAACAGTTGGTTGGAAAGTTTTCATGCTTGTAAACTGTTTAATAAATGTTATAAACAGCCTCCTGGTGCTTCGGAGCTTATTAACTGTTTAATAATTGTAAACAAAGCCGCCAAAGATTGAGAAAAGATGTACAGGTTCGTAAGTTCTTGCGTAACTGCTTTGTGAATCTGGCACCTGGTCGTCGTTCAACCGACCAGTCCAGGTGGAATCTAAGTGGACCCAACTCACCTGTACCACACAGTTGAGGCAAGACTTGACCAATAAATGTGAGCAGGAATGAATGCAAATCTTCCTCAAGAGATTGTAAACTATTTGTTATATTTACACAGTATTCAAAAGCAACAAGCTATCAACAAGTAATGAGTAGGATTAGACGATATTATCTATAGTGAAATGTATACATCAACATAGGTGTAATTCATAATCTTATAAATTAAGAAATATGAAATAAAATATATTCTTAGTAAAGACCAGATAGATTGTATTTGTAAGGGTAATAAGCCCCATTATTATCTATCCCCTCTTTCACTCTCCCTGTGTTTCATCCGCATTTTTCTCTCTCCCTCCATCTCACAACCACCCACACACTCTCACCCCTTCCTCTCACACTCCATCCCTCTCACCCCACTGTATGTCTCCTTCTGTCTTATACACCACCTCTCTTCCTCTCCTCCTCTCCATACCGCGTGCCCTTTCACTCTTCCTCGCCTCCCTTCCCCTCACATTTAGTCTCACCCACTCACCCTCCTTCCTTTCACTTTCCTTCGTCACGCGTCTCTAAAACTCCCGTTCTTTCTCATCAAATTTTGGTGTTCAGTTCCTGAACCTGTTATATGTGTCTCTATAACCTTTCCTACCACCGCTCAGAGGGTGGGTATGGGGTCCACTGCCACTCACAGGATGGGTATGGGGTCCACTGCCACTCACAGGATGGGTATGGGGTCCACTGCCACTCACAGGATGGGTATGGGGTCCACTGCCACTCACAGGATGGGTATGGGGTCCACTGCCACTCACAGGATGGGTATGGGGTCCACTACCACTCACAGGATGGGTATGGGGTCCACTACTACTCACGGGATGGGTATGGGGTCCACTACCACTCACAGGATGGGTATGGGGTTCACTGCCACTCACAGGATGGGTATGGGGTCCACTGCCACTCACAGGATGGGTATGGGGTCCACTACCACTCACAGGATGGGTATGGGGTCCACTACCACTCACAGGATGGGTATGGGGTCCACTGCCACTCACAGGATGGGTATGAGGTCCACTGCCACTCACAGGATGGGTATGGGGTCCACTGCCACTCACAGGATGGGTATGGGGTCCACTACCACTCACAGGATGGGTATGGGGTCCACTACCACTCACAGGATGGGTATGGGGTCCACTACCACTCACAGGATGGGTATGGGGTCCACTACCACTCACAGGATGGGTATGGGGTCTACTACCACTCACAGGATGGGTATGGGGTCCACTACCACTCACAGGATGGGTATGGGGTCCACTACCACTCACAGGATGGGTATGGGGTCCACTACCACTCACAGGATGGGTATGGGGTCCACAACCACTCACAGGATGGGTATGGGGTCCACTACCACTCACAGGATGGGTATGGGGTCCACTGCCACTCACAGGATGGGTATGGGGTCCACTACCACTCACAGGATGGGTATGGGGTCCACTACCACTCACAGGATGGGTATGGGGTCCACTGCCACTCACAGGATGGGTATGGGGTCCACTGCCACTCACAGGATGGGTATGGGGTCCACTGCCACTCACAGGATGGGTATGGGGTCCACTACCACTCACAGGATGGGTATGGGGTCCACTACCACTCACAGGATGGGTATGGGGTCCACTACCACTCACAGGATGGGTATGGGGTCCACAACCACTCACAGGATGGGTATGGGGTCCACAACCACTCACAGGATGGGTATGGGGTCCACTACCACTCACAGGATGGGTATGGGGTCCACTGCCACTCACAGGATGGGTATGGGGTCCACTGCCACTCACAGGATGGGTATGGGGTCCACTGCCACTCACAGGATGGGTATGGGGTCCACTGCCACTCACAGGATGGGTATGGGGTCCACTACCACTCACAGGATGGGTATGGGGTCCACTACCACTCACAGGATGGGTATGGGGTCCACTACCACTCACAGGATGGGTATGGGGTCCACAACCACTCACAGGATGGGTATGGGGGTCCACAACCACTCACAGGATGGGTATGGGGTCCACAACCACTCACAGGATGGGTATGGGGTCCACTACCACTCACAGGATGGGTATGGGGTCCACAACCACTCACAGGATGGGTATGGGGTCCACAACCACTCACAGGATGGGTATGGGGTCCACTACCACTCACAGGATGGGTATGGGGTCCACTACCACTCACAGAATGGATATGGGGTCCACTACCACTCACAGAATGGGTATGGGGTCCACTACCACTCACAGAATGGGTATAGGATCCACTACCACTCACAGAATGGGTATGTGAGTGCATAATAACAGAACCAAGACCTCTCACCGACATTCGTATCCTTCACTCATTACGTGAAAAGAAAGGAGAATATACTTTTTAATGTTTCACTAAACACCATTACATTGACGACCATTGTTCATTGTCGTATGACGCAAACGTTTTCGTTTTTTGGCAATGCATTTTGAACCTTACGTTGGGAGGACAGAAGGCAGCACTCGTGCCGAGGAATGCCACCGTGATGTGAAGTGTGCTTGTCTGTCACTCACTACGGGGAAGTGAGGTCTGAGGCGCCTTATATTCTCCTGTACTCACCTAGTTGTACTCAACTAGTTGTGTTTGCGGGGGTTGAGCTCTGGCTCTTTGGTCCCGCCTCTCAATCGTCAATCGACAGGTGTACAGATTCCTGAGCCTATTGGGCTCTATCATATCTACATGTGCTGTACCTTTGGCGTTATATTATAACTAGTGTGTTTGTGGGGGTGTTTTGTTTGTGGGGGTGTTTTGTTTGTGGGGTGTTTTGTTTGTGGGGGTGTTTTGTTTCTGGGGGTGTTTTGTTTGTGGGGGTGTTTTGTTTGTGGGGGTGTTTTGTTTGTGGGGGTGTTTTGTTTGTGGAGGTGTTTTGTTTGTGGGGGTGTTTTGTGTGTGGGGGTATTTTGTTTGTGGGGGTATTTTGTTTGTGGGGGTGTTTTGTTTGTGGGGGTGTTTTGTTTGTGGAGGTGTTTTGTTTGTGGGGGTGTTTTGTTTGTGGGGGTGTTTTGTTTGTGGGGGTTTTGTTTGTGGGGGTGTTTTGTTTGTGGGGGTGTTTTGTTTGTGGGGGTGTTTTGTTTGTGGGGTGTTTTGTTTGTGGGGGTGTTTTGTTTGTGGGGGTTTTGTTTGTGGGGGTGTTTTGTGTGTGGGGGTGTTTTGTGTGTGGGGGTGTTTTGTTTGTGGGGTTGTTTTGTTTGTGGGGTGTTTTGTTTGTGGGGGTGTTTTGTTTGTGGGGGTGTTTTGTTTGTGGGGGTGTTTTGTTTGTGGGGGTGTTTTGTTTGTGGGGTGTTTTGTTTGTGGGGGTGTTTTGTTTGTGAGGGTGTTTTGTTTGTGGGGGTGTTTTGTTTGTGGGGTGTTTTGTTTGTGGGGGTGTTTTGTTTGTGGGGTGTTTTGTTTGTGGGGGTGTTTTGTTTGTGGGGTGTTTTGTTTGTGGGGGTGTTTTGTTTGTGGGGTGTTTTGTTTGTGGGGGTGTTTTGTTTGTGGGGTGTTTTGTTTGTGGGGGTGTTTTGTTTGTGGGTGTTTTGTTTGTGGGGGTGTTTTGTTTGTGGAGGATGTTTTGTGTGTGGGGGTGTTTTGTTTGTGGGGGGTGTTTTGTTTGTGGGGGGTGTTTTGTGTGTGGGGGTGTTTTGTTTGTGGGGGTGTTTTGTTTGTGGGGGGTGTTTTGTGTGTGGGGGTGTTTTGTTTGTGGGGGTGTTTTGTTTCTGGGGGGTGTTTTGTGTGTGGGGGTGTTTTGTTTGTGGGGGGTGTTTTGTGTGTGGGGGTGTTTTGTGTGTGGGGGTGTTTTGTTTGTGGGCGTGTTTTGTGTGTGGAGGTGTTTTGTTTGTAGGGGGGGTGTTTTGTGTGTGGGGTTGTTTTGTGTGTGGGGGGTGTTTTGTGTGTGGGGTTGTTTTGTGTGTGGGGGTGTATTGTTTGTGGGGGGTGTTTTGTGTGTGGGGGTGTTTTGTTTGTGGGGGTGTTTTGTGTGTGGGGGTGTTTTGTTTGTGGGGGTGTTTTGTTTGTAGGGGTGTTTTGTGTGTAGGGGTGTTTTGTTTGTGGGGGGTGTTTTGTGTGTGGGGGTGTTTTGTTTGTGGGGTTGTTTTGTGTGTGGGGGTGTTTTGTTTGTGGGGGTGTTTTGTGTGTGGGGGTGTTTTGTTTGTGGGGGTGTTTTGTGTGTGGAGGTGTTTTGTTTGTGGGGTGTATTGTTTGTGGAGGTGTTTTGTTTGTGGGGTGTATTGTTTGTGGGGGGGTGTTTTGTGTGTGGGGGTGTTTTGTTTGTGGGGTTGTTTTGTGTGTGGGGGTGTTTTGTTTGTGGGGGTGTTTTGTATGTGGGGGTGTTTTGTTTGTGGAGGTGTTTTGTTTGTGGGGGTGTTTTGTTTGTGGAGGTGTTTTGTTTGTGGGGGTGTTTTGTTTGTGGGGGTGTTTTGTTTGTGGGGGTGTTCTGTGTGTGGGGGTGTTTTGTTTGTGGGGGTGTTTTGTTTGTGGGGGTGTTTTGTTTGTGGGGTTGTTTTGTGTGTGGGGGTGTTTTGTTTGTGGGGGTGTTTTGTGTGTGGGGGTGTTTTGTTTGTATGGGTGTTTTGTTTGTGGGGGGTGTTTTGTGTGTGGGGGTGTTTTGTTTGTGGGGGTGTTTTGTGTGTGAGGGTGTTTTGTTTGTGGGGGTGTTTTGTGTGTGGGGGTGTTTTGTTTGTGGGAGAGTTTTGTGTGTGGGGGTGTTTTGTTTGTGGGGGTGTTTTGTTTGTGGGGGGTGTTTTGTGTGTGGGGGTGTTTTGTTTGTGGGGGTGTTTTGTTTGTGGGGGTGTTTTGTGTGTGGGGGTGTTTTGTTTGTGGGGGTGTTTTGTTTGTGGGGGGTGTTTTGTGTGTGGGGGTGTTTTGTTTGTGGGGGGTGTTTTGTGTGTGGGGGTGTTTTGTGTGTGGGGGTGTTTTGTTTGTGGGCGTGTTTTGTGTGTGGTGTTTTATTTGTGGGGGGGTGTTTTGTGTGTGGGGTTGTTTTGTGTGTGGGGGGGGTGTTTTGTGTGTGGGGTTGTTTTGTGTGTGGGGGTGTATTGTTTGTGGGGGGGTGTTTTGTGTGTGGGGGTGTTTTGTTTGTGGGGGTGTTTTGTGTGTGGGGGTGTTTTGTTTGTGGGGGTGTTTTGTTTGTGGGGTGTTTTGTGTGTAAGGGTGTTTTGTTTGTGGGGGGTGTTTTGTGTGTGGGGGTGTTTTGTTTGTGGGGTTGTTTTGTGTGTGGGGGTGTTTTGTTTGTGGGGGTGTTTTGTGTGTGGGGGTGTTTTGTTTGTGGGGGTGTTTTGTGTGTGGAGGTGTTTTGTTTGTGGGGTGTATTGTTTGTGGAGGTGTTTTGTTTGTGGGGTGTATTGTTTGTGGGGGGGTGTTTTGTGTGTGGGGGTGTTTTGTTTGTGGGGTTGTTTTGTGTGTGGGGGTGTTTTGTTTGTGGGGGTGTTTTGTGTGTGGGGGTGTTTTGTTTGTGGAGGTGTTTTGTTTGTGGGGGTGTTTTGTTTGTAGAGGTGTTTTGTTTGTGGGGGTGTTTTGTTTGTGGGGGTGTTTTGTTTGTGGGGGTGTTCTGTGTGTGGGGGTGTTTTGTTTGTGGGGGTGTTTTGTTTGTGGGGGTGTTTTGTTTGTGGGGTTGTTTTGTGTGTGGGGGTGTTTTGTTTGTGGGGGTGTTTTGTGTGTGGGGGTGTTTTGTTTGTATGGGTGTTTTGTTTGTGGGGGGTGTTTTGTGTGTGGGGGTGTTTTGTTTGTGGGGGTGTTTTTTGTGGGGGTGTTTTGTGTGTGAGGGTGTTTTGTTTGTGGGGGTGTTTTGTGTGTGGGGGTGTTTTGTTTGTGGGAGAGTTTTGTGTGTGGGGGTGTTTTGTTTGTGGGGGTGTTTTGTTTGTGGGGGGTGTTTTGTGTGTGGGGGTGTTTTGTTTGTGGGGGTGTTTTGTTTGTGGGGGTGTTTTGTGTGTGGGGATGTTTTGTTTGTGGGGGTGTTTTGTTTGGTGTTTGTTTGTGGGGGTGTTTTGTGTGGGGGGGGTTTTGTTTGTGGGGGTGTTTTGTTTGGTGTTTTGTTTGTGGGGGTGTTTTGTGTGTGGGGGTGTTTTGTTTGTGGGTGTTTTGTTTGGTGTTTTGTTTGTGGGGGTGTTTTGTTTGGTGTTTTGTTTGTGGGGGTGTTTTGTTTGTGGAGGTGTTTTGTTTGTGGGGTGTATTGTTTGTGGGGTGTATTGTTTGTGGGGGGGGGTGTTTTGTGTGTGGGGGTGTTTTGTTTGTGGGGTTGTTTTGTGTGTGGGGGTGTTTTGTTTGTGGGGGTGTTTTGTGTGTGGGGGTGTTTTGTTTGTGGAGGTGTTTTGTTTGTGGGGGTGTTTTGTTTGTGGAGGTGTTTTGTTTGTGGGGGTGTTTTGTTTGTGGGGGTGTTTTGTTTGTGGGGGTGTTTTGTGTGTGGGGGTGTTTTGTTTGTGGGGGTGTTTTGTTTGTGGGGGTGTTTTGTGTGTGGGGGTGTTTTGTTTGTGGGGGTGTTTTGTGTGTAGGGGTGTTTTGTTTGTATGGGTGTTTTGTTTGTGGGGGGTGTTTTGTGTGTGGGGATGTTTTGTTTGTGGGGGTGTTTTGTGTGTGGGGGTGTTTTGTTTGTGGAGGTGTTTTGTGTGTGGGGGTGTTTTGTTTGTGGGGGTGTTTTGTGTGTGGGGGTGTTTTGTTTGTGGGGGTGTTTTGTTTGTGGGGGGTGTTTTGTGTGTGGGGGTGTTTTGTTTGTGGGGGTGTTTTGTTTGTGGGGGTGTTTTGTTTGTGGGGATGTTTTGTTTGTGGGGGGGGTTTTGTTTGTGGGATGTTTTATTTGTCGGGGTGCTTTGTTTGTGGGATGCTTTGTTTGTGGGGGTGTTTTATTTGTGTGGTGTTTTGTTTGTGTGGGTGTTTTGTTTGTGGGGTGTTTTGTTTGTGGGGGTGTTTTGTTTGTCGGGGTGTTTTGTTTATGGGGTGTTGTGTTTGTGAGGTGTTTTGTTTGTGGGGTGTTTTGTTTGTGGGGCGTTTTGTTTGTGGGGGTGTTTTGTTTGTGGGGGTGTTTTGTTTGTGGGGGTGTTTTGTTTGTGGGGGTGTTTTGTTTGTCTGGGTGTTTTGTTTGTGGGGTGTTTTGTTTGTGGGGTGTTTTGTTTGTGGGGGTGTTTTGTTTGTGGGGTGTTTTGTTTGTGGGGTGTTTTGTTTGTGGGGGCGTTTTGTTTGTCAGGGTATTTTGTTTGTTGGGGTATTTTGTTTGTCGGGGTGTTTTGTTTGTGGGGGTGTTTTGTTTGTGGGGGTGTTTTGTTTGTGGGGGTGTTTTGTTTGTGGGGGTGTTTTGTTTGAGGGGGTGTTTTGCTTGTGGGGGTGTTTTGTTTGTCGGGGTGTTTTGTTTGTGGGGGTGTTTTGTTTGTGGGGGTGTTTTGTTTGTGGGGGTGTTTTGTTTGTGGGGGTGTTTTGTTTGTGGTGGTGTTTTGTTTGTGGGGGTGTTTTGTTTGTGGGGGTGTTTTGTTTGTCGGGGTGTTTTGTTTGTGGGGGTGTTTTGTTTATGGAGGTGTTTCGTTTGTGGGGTGTTTTGTTTGTGGGGGTGTTTTGTTTGTCGGGGTGTTTTGTTTGTCGGGGTGTTTTGTTTGTAGGGGTTATGTTTGTCGGGGTGTTTTGTGTGTGGGGGTGTTTTGTTTGTGGGGGTGTTTTGTTTGTGGGGGTGTTTTGTTTGTGGGGGTGTTTTGTTTGTGGGGGTGTTTTGTTTGTGTGGTGTTTTGTTTGTGTGGTGTTTTGTTTGTGGGGGTGTTTTGTTTGTGGGGGTGTTTTGTTTGTGGGGGTGTTTTGTTTGTGTGGTGTTTTGTTTGTGTGGTGTTTTGTTTGTGGGGGTGTTTTGTTTGTGGGGGTGTTTTGTTTGTGTGGTGTTTTGTTTCTGGGAGTGTTTTGTTTATGGGGGTGTTTTGTTTGTGGGGGTGTTTTGTTTGTGGGGGTGTTTTGCTTGTGGGGTGTTTTGTTTGTGGAGGGTGTTTTGTTTGTGGGGTGCTTTGTTTGTCGGTGTGTTTTGTTTGTGGGGGTATTTTGTTTGTCGGGGTGTTTTGTTTGTCGGGGTGTTTTGTTTGTGGGGTGTTTTGTTTGTGGGGGTGTTTTGTTTATGGAGGTGTTTCGTTTGTGGGGTGTTTTGTTTGTGGGGGTGTTTTGTTTGTTGGGGTGTTTTGTTTGTCGGGGTGTTTTGTTTGTGGGGGTGTTTTGTTTGTCGGGGTGTTTTGTGTGTGGGGGTGTTTTGTTTGTGTGGTGTTTTGTTTGAGTGGTGTTTTGTTTGTGGGGGTGTTTTGTTTGTGGGAGTGTTTTTTATGGGGGTGTTTTGTTTGTGGGGGTGCTTTGTTTGTGTAGTGTTTTGTTTGTGTGGTGTTTTGTTTGTGGGAGTGTTTTGTTTGTGGGGGTGTTTTGTTTGTGGGGGTGTTTTGTTTGTGGGGTGTTTTGTTTGTGGGGGTGTTTTGTTTGTGGGGGTGTTTTGTTTGTGGGGGTGTTTTGTTTGTGGGGGTGTTTTGTTTGTCGGGGTGTTTTGTTTGTCGGGGTGCTTTGTTTGTCGGGGTGTTTTGTTTGTCGGGGTGTTTTATTTGTGGGGGAGTTTTGTTTGTCGGGGTGTTTTGTTTGTGGGGGTGTTTTGTTTGTGGGGGTGTTTTGTTTGTTGGGGTGTTTTGTTTGTGGGGGTGTTTTGTTTGTGGGGGTGTTTTGTTTGTGGGGGTGTTTTGTTTGTGGGTTTTTTTGTTTGTGGGGGTGTTTTGTTTGTGGGGGTGTTTTGTTTGTTGGGGTGTTTTGTTTGTGGGGGTGTTTTGTTTGTGGGATGTTTTGTTTGTGGAGTGTTTTGTTTGTGGTGTTTTGTTTGTCGTGTTTTGTTTGTGGGGGTGTTTTGTTTGTGGGGGAGTTTTGTTTGTGGGGTGTTTTGTTTGTCGGGGTGTTTTGTTTGTGGGCGTGTTTTGTTTGTCGGGGTGTTTTGTATGTGGGCGTGTTTTGTTTGTCGGGGTGTTTTGTTTGTCGGGGTGTTTTGTTTGTCGGGGTGTTTTGTTTGTCGGGGTGTTTTGTTTGTGGGCGTGTTTTGTTTGTCGGGGTGTTTTGTTTGTGGGCGTGTTTTGTTTGTCGGGGTGTTTTGTTTGTGGGCGTGTTTTGTTTGTGGGCGTGTTTTGTTTGTGGGGGTGTTTTGTTTGTGGGGGTGTTTTGTTTGTGGGGGTGTTTTGTTTGTCGGGGTGTTTTGTTTGTGGGGGTGTATTGTTTGTGGGGGTATTTTGTTTGTGGGATGTTTTGTTTATGGGGGGTGTTTTAAATCTGGTTCTCTTACGGATGCAACAGAACCAAATTAATTCTATAGCATAGTTTACCAAAAACCAATTGGGAACAAGATGAAGTCAAGCGTCAGTAAACAAAAATCATTATGTAAATTACCTAGTAACCTGTCTTAAGCAATCAAGCGGTATTTAATTTATACTCTCAGAAAACTGGTATAAGCTAAGGAAATTACAATAAAATTGAAAGCCATCAAAGAGTAAGCTACAATAAGGAGGATGACATAAACAGCCCAAGCCTAACACATCTTATTCCTTGTGTGAGTTGGGTTACATATTGCATATGTGTTATTGACGTTATTAATAATAATAAAGACATCAAATTGCTTGCTGTATAACTCTCATCGTAGGGGAAGCATTACCACTCATCTCCCCGGCCCTTTGACCGGTGTTGACTCAGGTATTTGGTAAGCTTGGGGGGGGGGGAGACAGAGGTAAGGGAGGAGGGTAAATTGGAAACTTAAGATGAGGTAAGAGGAAAGGCAAGGATGAAAAAGTTTATTGGCCTGATCACTACATTCGTTTAGTGCTCATAATTATTGTTAGAATTGTTATTTTGTTGACACCCTGTTGCAAAAATGTATATTGATATTCAAAGATTTTGTTTATACTTGTACTTCGTTTAAACTTGTACTTTGTTTATACGTGTACTTCGTTTATACTT
This sequence comes from Procambarus clarkii, assembly GCF_040958095.1. NCBI lineage: Eukaryota > Metazoa > Arthropoda > Malacostraca > Decapoda > Cambaridae > Procambarus > Procambarus clarkii. The sequence continues at coordinate 9,595,406 of NC_091159.1, read as the reverse complement.
GTACTTTGTTTATACGTGTACTTCGTTTATACTTGTACTTTGTTTATACGTGTACTTCGTTTAAACTTGTACTTTGTTTATACGTATACTTCGTTTAAACTTGTACTTTGTTTATACTTGTACTGTTTATACTCGTGGCAACCTTCACTTCAACAAAAAACAACGTCCTTCTTAACCTTCGTTAAAAACTAACATCTTGTCGCGGCTGAAGCTTCCTTTGTTTTTGTGTGACGAGGATTCCCGGGAGTTACCCGCCAAGCCTGACGCTGCGCATCTCTTGTGTTACGGGTTTCTTGCCTTCGCCTGCACCAGCACATGTGACCACGCCCCGCACGCCTCGCCCAACCACTTCCCAGCCCCCCTCCCAACCCCTCTCCAGCCGCCCCAACCCCTCTCCAGCCCCCCCAACCACACGACCACTCCCCACCACGCGCATCCCTCGTCATTACCATTCACTCCAACCCCTCCCCATGCCACCATCACTACCTCCCTCGCCTCGCCGCCTTCACCGCCCGCCTCTAAGCATCCTCCACCTTCATTACCTGTGGCACAAGCTCTCGGCGCCCCAACTAACGCACTCCCCCGGGCCCCACGCTTTCCTTACCCCTTATTTCACACACCACAAACCTGCCTTGTGTCTATCACTCGCCCCCCCCCAGGGTCCTTCTTACCTCCCTACACCCATCACCCACGGACCTGCTCACCCCCTACACCCACGGACCTGCTCACCCCCTACACCCAATACCCACGGACCTGCTCACCCCCTACACCCAATACCCACGGACCTGCTCACCCCCCTACACCCAATACTCACGGACCTGCTCACACCCCCCTACACCCAATACCCACGGACCTGCTCACCCCCCTACACCCAATACCCACGGACCTGCTCACCCCCCTACACCTAATACCCACGGACCTGCTCACCCCCTACACCCAATACCCACGGACCTGCTCACCCCCCTACACCCAACACCCACGGACCTGCTCACCCCTACACCCAACACCCACGGACCTGTTCACCCCTACACCCAACACCCACGGACCAGCTCACCCCCTACACCTAACACCCACGGACCTGTTCACCCCTACACCTAACACCCACGAACCTGTTCACCCATACACCCAACACCCACGGACCTGCTCACCCCCTACACCCAACACCCACGGACCTGCTCACCCCTACACCCAACACCCACGGACCTCCTCACCCCCTACACCCAACACCCACGGACCTCCTCACCCCCTACACCCAACACCCACGGACCTGCTCACCCCCTACACCCAACACCCACGGACCTCCTCACCCCCTACACCCACGGACCTGCTCACCCCTACACCCAACACCCACGGACCTCCTCACCCCCAACACCCAACACCCACGGACCTGCTCACCCCCTACACCCAACACCCACGGACCTGCTCACCCCTACACCCAACACCCACGGACCTCCTCACCCCCTACACCCAACACCCACGGACCTGCTCACCCCCTACACCCAACACCCACGGACCTGCTCACCCCTACACCCAACACCCACGGACCTGTGTTATACTCAAATTCTGTCAGTTGAAATGTAACCAATCACAGGCAAGTAGGCCTCTGACGTCATGCCAGACAGAGGAGCATCAAGCATGCTCCCAGCAGCCTCAGTTATCCTCACAGACCCAGAACTCTAGACCAGTTGTAGATGTTGACGGATCCACAGTAAATTTGACACAAACAAGACGCAGATATCCCAGACAACATAAGTCAAAAATAGTAACTTGTCCAGTCTCAAGTGATGGTCCCCTTGTATCAGCCATTGTACATGGTAGAGTTTTAAAAGTTTTTCTTGACTCAGGTGCAAAAATTAATATTGTCAAGCCCTCAGCTCTTAGAGACATTGAAAGTATGCACCCTACTATTTTAAAACAGTCACACATACC